>NC_091369.1:8610771-8685178 GCF_038502225.1 Cherax quadricarinatus
AGTTATCTGATTGATGTGTGCTTCCGGAGACATGCTCGGTGTTATACTCACCCCAAGATCTTTCTCCTTGAGTGGGGTTTGCAGTCTTTGGCCACCTAGCCTATACTCTGTCTGTGGTCTTCTGTGCCCTTCCCCTATCTTCATGACTTTGCATTTGGCAGGATTAAATTCGAGAAGCCATTTGCTGGACCAGGTGTCCAGTCTATCCAGGTCTCTTTGAAGTCCTGCCTGGTCCTCATCAGATTTAATTCTCCTCATTAACTTCACATCATCTGCAAACAGGGACACTTCTGAGTCTAACCCTTCCGTCATGTCGTTCACATATACCAAAAATAGCACTGGTCCTAGGACCGACCCCTGTGGGACCCCGCTCGTCACAGGTGCCCACTGTGATACATCATTACGTACCATGACTCGTTGTTGCCTCCCTGTCAGGTATTCTCTGATCCATTGCAGTGCCCTTCCTGTTATATGCGCCTGATGCTCTAGCTTCTGCACTAATCTCTTGTGAGGAACTGTGTCAAAGGCCTTCTTGCAGTCCAAGAAGATGCAATCAACCCACCCCTCTCTCTCTTGTCTTACTTCTGTTATTTTATCATAAAACTCCGTGTGTGTGTGTGTGTGTGTGTGTGTGTGTGTGTGTGTGTGTGTGTGTGTGTGTGTGTGTGTATGTGTGTATGTGTGTGTGTGTGTGTGTTTAAGAGAAACTTGCCTGGCGTCTTATTTCTACTAGTGGGCCCCGCCTATGATGCCATCTTCAAATTCAGCTCCTCACTGCTGGCCCCTATAAAAGGCATCTTTCTCATGGCTCAGTTTCACTGTGATCGAGAGTTTGGAGCTGAATACTTCTCAAGGCGGTGGGGACTGACCACCTCAATGCTACTTATAGGATGAGACTCAAAACCACTTCAAGGTAAGGGACTGATCACCTTATCTTCACCTTTCCACTGCAGCTGTCTCTAATATATTGGTTACTTCTGTATCTGATTGAAGAAAGAAGTCTGCAGAGCTGGCGAAACGTTTAGTAATAAGTTTTTTCAGCTATACGTACAGTTAAATAGTTACACAAATTATCATATATAGCAGCACATGTGTAGATTATCTAGGATAACCCAAAAAAAGTTAGTGACAATGCCACTGGAGTTGTTGTTTAGACAAAAAAAGATATCCGGTAGTAATCCCCTGATAGTATAATGGGATTGGGTTTTATTTAAACCTGTCGACTGCACATACTCTATTCATCAGCCAAGAATCTTTAATTCCTAGAAGGGATGTACAAATCTCTGTATTTATCTTATCTTATATCCTGCCGCTACTTAGTGACTTCCTATGGAGAACATTCAACCAATCACGGTCGAGAAGTATGGCGCGCACGTGACGTCACGAGGTTTTAAAGTCAAGGCCAATCACGGTTGAGAAATATGGCGGGCGCAAGTGACGTCACAAGGAGATTAATTCTCCTGACCAATCACCGTTGAGAAATATGGCGCGCACTTGACGTCATCTCCCGGAGGTTTGTAAACAAATATTCTAGCGCGAAGATTTAAATTTTTGTTAATAATATCTATTTTTACAAGTACATGTACAAGGTATACAGACCTAGCTGACATCAATGACATACTACTATACAGAAAGCCACTTGTTATGCAGAGCATTTCGGGCAAATTAGGCCATTTTTGTCCCCAGGATGCGACCCACACCAGTCCACTAACAACCAGGTACCCATTTTAGTGATGGGTGACAGACAGCCGGTGTAAAGAAACACGCCCAATGTTCCTACCCGGCCGGGAATCGAACCCGAACCTTCGCCGTGTGAAGCGAGAGCTTTATGTGGCGTTAAGATACGAAATTTTATTTATTTCTTTTCGTTTGAGTACTAATCCTCATCTTTCTTAACTGGTTGATATATTAGGTTTAAAGTCTATCTACTTCACGAGGGTCATCAAGATTGTGCACCAGTGAAGACACTTCAATCCCTTAAAGAAGAATTAGACTCTCAGTGTGTGTATATATATACTAAGAGACATACACCTCACGGTATATATATATTCCCTGTAGCGTTCACTATCACATTATATATTACTGTTGAGTTTAAGAACACTCCAGACCGTAGTTGCAGTGCTAGACCGGCTCAACCCGAGGTAACCCAGGTTCGATCCCGGGGCGGTAAGAAGTATCCTAGAAATGCTGATTTTAATTATACATACGTATATATACTATATATGTCGTGCCGAATATATAAAACTGGTCAATTAGCAAGAACTCTTTTAAAATTAAGTCCTTTCTGAAATTTTCTTACACGTTTAAAGATATATTTTTTCATTAATGTTAATGTAAAAAATTATAATTTTGGACCAAAAGAATCTTAGAAAACTTACCTAACCTTATTATAACAAGAACAATTTATTTTAGCCTAACCCAACTAAATATATTTTAAATACGTTTACAATAATTTAGTACTAAACAAACAATCAAATATATTTTTTTTCGTTAGGTTCAAAATGATTTTGGCGAAATTATTGCATACACAGATTTTCACTTGTCCTATATGGCAAGATGAGCGTCGCTATTTAAGCCAAGATCGCAAGTTCTGCCTATTCGGCACGACATACATACATATAAAGTCAAACGTGAGGAGAGCTTTACTATACTAGGCTTTATCATACAAGAATTTATTATACGAGGCTTTATGATACTTTACCCACAGTGAGACTATCAAGCACTTAATAAAGTACCACTGTGTGTGGAACAATGTCTGTAATCATCACTGTGGGTGGAACACCGTCTACAAAGCAGCACTGTGGGTGGAACAATGTCTATAAAGCACCACTGTGGGTGGAACAATGTCTATAAAGCACCACTGTGGGTGGAACAATGTCTATAAAGCACCACTGTGGGTGGAACAATGTCTATAAAGCACCACTGTGGGTGGAACAATGTCTATAAAGCACCACTGTGGGTGGAACAGTAAAGTTTTCCTTGTTAAAGTATCTCTGAATTGACATTCTCGGTTTACGTTATTAACAGTGTTCTCATAACACCACAAATGTCGTGACCTTTAAGTGAGTGACTGTGTAAGTATGTAGGTGGGTGAATGTATAGGTTGGTGAATGTATAAGTGGGTGACTAAGTTATGTGAGTGACCGTCTGTGACTATCAGTATGTGAGTGGGTGACTGTATGAGTGGGTGAATGAGTAAATGAATGAAAGGCATAAATTGATTAATGAATCTCAACATGGTTTTACAAAGGGGCTCTCCTGCCTTACGAATTTACTAACTTTTTTCACTAAGGTGTTTGAGGAGGTAAATCATGGTAATGAATATGATAGTGTATATGGACTTCAGTAAGGCCTCAACTCGTTCTCATGGAACCAGACCTCAGACGCCGACGGTGTCTAGAAGCCTCACTAATCGCCGTCACCGACACAATAGAACGTAACACTGGAAACCACAAAATTTCAAAAACATTAGCATACATGATACTTAAGCAAGCTGAGCACCACCAACCCAACAACACACGTTTTTTAATAAATATGTCAGTGTTTGCTTACGTGTCTTTCTAAACCAACTTGCCGGTATTTATTACCAAGGTTTATATCAAAAATCTTCCCTATGAGGATAGACTGAGGGGCCCTGAATCTGCACTCTAGAAAGGCGTAGAATTAGGGGGGCTATGATTGAGGTGTATAAATGGAAAACAGGAATAAAGGGGATGTAAATAGCGTGCTGAAAATATCTAGCCAAGAGAGGACTCGCAGCAATGGTTTCAAGTTGGAGAAATTCAGATTCATGAAGGATATAGGAAAGCACTGGTTTGGTAATAGAGTTGTGGATGAGTGGAACAAACTCAAGAGTGTGATGAATGGTTTGAAAAACCGACAAGTTGAAGATTGAGACACTTATGCAGCATATGGAAATCTTTATTCAGGAAACGTTTCGCCACACAGTGGCTTCATCAGTCCAATACAAAGAGGAAGGCGTAAGGAGAGGAGTATGAGGTAATCAGTCCCTCCAGGCTGAGGGACTGATTACCTCATACTCCTCTCCTTACGCCTTCCTCTTTGTATTGGACTGATGAAGCCACTGTGTGGCGAAACGTTTCCTGAATAAAGATTTCCATATGCTGCATAAGTGTCTCAATCTTCAAACTCAAGAGTACCATCATAGAAGCTAAAACGTTCTGTAGTTTTAAAAATAGATTAGATAAATACATGAGTGGGTGTGGATGGATGCGAGTTGGACTTTACTATCTTGTGCTACTAGGACAGATGCCGTGCTCCTTCCTTAAGTAGATGTAACCTGACCAGGTTGGGTCAGTGGAATAAGCTGGTAGGCGACTGACCTGCCTCGCATGGGCCAGTAGACCTGCTGCAGTGTTCCTTTTTATGTTCTTATGAGTAAATACGCTGTATAGTCCTTGTGGCTTAGCGCTTCTTTTTGATTATAATAATAATAATATGAGTAAATACGTGGGGGTGAGTGTATAAATAAGTGGGTGAGGCAGTATGTGGGCGAGTGAGTAAGCAAGCTAGGCTAGGCTTTCCTTGCTGTTCCTACTCAACGTTGATCTGACTCAAGATAAACCTTCCTGGTCGGCGCTTGCTTGCACCTAAATTTTGGTCCAAGGCATCTGAACTTTCATCCTTCCTAGGACCAAACCCGATTACCACCCACTGGTTTAGCGCTTCTTCGTCAAGATAGCAATGTTAATATGCGAAAAAAGGAACATCGAGCCTAGTATACGGAGCAATATCCCCGTCTCAGGATTACCTTTTAAGCGGTTTCCAGAGTTTGGTGACGGTGGTATTTTGTGGCCTGGGAGAGATAAGATAACCAGGTGATCGTGATAACCAGGCCAGGGGAGGTCCACATATGTTATCAAGGTGCAGAGGTCGTCCACGTCTCCTGCTGGTTTACCTACGCTGCGGGAAATCATTTCAGTGCGTTAATTTCGCCCGTATTGCGCACGTACAGTAGATAGTATGGGAATACCATCTACCGTAGATGTAGTTGATGATACAGAAGTAGTTACTGCAGACGATTCAGACAAACATTACGGGTGTACAGTAAGACACTAGACTTGGGGAAAACTACATCCTGTACATTGGCAAGACCTATAGATACAGTATTATTATAGGTAAAATTGTGATATATGTCAGAAAACACGTCAAACCACAATTAAAAAAAATTTTTTTTCTCTGTAAATCATCTGTCTTATCTCCGCCAATGTTGAACACAATCATCGGAAAATGTAGGTTAAGGGAACGACTCAGGTTGTTGATTGACTTGTAAATGAGTGGAACAAGTTGCTTCAGACAGCTTGTAAGACTGGGTTAGTGTGAACACGGCTTGTCTATCATGGTTGGGTAAGTTCCTCACCCACCCAACCATCCTCATCCAAGTTGCATGACTGACTCTCATAGTTGGATAAATCCCTCTCACACCCAACCTTCCTCATCCATGTTGCATGACTGTTTTCCTTACCTTTGCATGCCGACAACTATGATTACAGCACACGACTGTGACCCAGGTGAATACAACTACTTCGTGTAAGTGTTGGGAGGTGAATGAGCGGCTGGTGGGAGAGGTGACCTGATGGGTGACCTGTATTGATGCTCTCCCAGGTGATTACATCTCAGGTACCACCAGTCTTACAAGGTCGTACCTGCCACTAGTCTTACAAGGCCGCAGGTGCCACCAGTCTTACAAGGTCATAGGCGCCACAAAGGTCGCACCTGCCTCCATCTGCCACCTTCTGCTGTGTTATTGTTGTTACTGATACTGCCATTGTTGTTGTTGTTGTTGCTATTGTTATTGCGCTGTTGCCAGCCGCCTGCCGTTGCCACGCCACCGTTGCTGCCTACCTGCCGCCGTTGCTGCCACCTGCCACCGCTTGCTTGCTACCGCCACCGCTTGCTTGCCACCGCCGCCTTGCTGCCTACCGCCACCGCTTGCCGCTACCGCTACCGTTGCCTCCACCTGCCACCGCTGCCGCCTACCGCCTGCCTGCTGCTACCGCCACCGTTGCTTGCCACCTGCCACCGTTGCTTGCCACCGCCGCCTTGCTGCCTACCGCCGCTCGTTGCCTTGCTACCGCCTGCCTTGCTTGCCTACCGCCTACCGTTGTTGCCTACCGCCGCCGTTGTTGCCACTGCCACCGTTGCCGCCACCGCCGCCGCTGTCCCGCCTATTGCCACCGTTGCTTGCTACCGCCACCGTTGCTGCCACCTGCCTGCCTTGCTTGCCACCGCCACCGCTTGTTGCCTACCGATACCGCTTGTTGCTACCGCCACCGCTGTTGCCACCTGCCGCCTTGCCTTGCCACCGCCACCGCTTGCTGCCACCGCCGCCCTTGCCTTGCCACTGCCACCGTTGCTGCTACCTGCCGCCGTTGTTGCCACCGCCTACCGTTGTTGCTTACCGCCACCGTTGCTTGCCTACTGCCACCGTTGCTGCTACCGCCGCCTTGCTGCCACCTGCCACCGTTGCTTGCCTACCGCCTCCGCTTGTTGCCTAATGCCACCGTTGCTTGCCTACCGCCACCGCTTGCTTGCCACCGCCACCGTTGTGCTTCTGCCGCCGCTTGCTGCCTACCGCCACCGTTGCTTGCTACCGCCGCCTTGCTGCCACCTGCCACCGTTGCTTGCCTACCGCCGCCTGCCTTGCTTGCCACCTGCCACCGTTGCTTGCCACGCCGCCTTGCCTTGCTTGCCACCTGCCACCGCCTTGTTGCCTACTGCCGCTGCTGTTGCCGCCGCCGCCGTTGCTTGCCACCTGCCACCGCTTGCTGCCTACCGCCGCCGTTGTTGCCTATGCCGTTGTTGCTACTGCTACTGTTGTTGCTACTGCTGCTCTTGTTGTTACTGCTACTGTTGTTGCTACTGCTACTGTTGTTGCTACTGCTACTGTTGTTGCTACTGCTACTGTTGTTGCTACTGCTGCTGTTGTTGCTACTGCTACTGTTGTTGCTACTGCTGCTCTTGTTGCTACTGCTACTGTTGTTGCTACTGCTGCTCTTGTTGCTACTGCTACTGTTGTTGCTACTGCTGCTGTTGTTGCTACTGCTACTGTTGTTGCTACTGCTGCTGTTGTTGCTACTGCTACTGTTGTTGCTACTGCTACTGTTGTTGCTACTGCTGCTCTTGTTGCTACTGCTACTGTTGTTGCTACTGCTACTGTTGTTGCTACTGCTACTGTTGTTGCTATTGCTAGTGTTGTTACTACTGCTACTGTTGTTGCTACTGCTACTGTTGTTACTACTGCTGCTGTTGTTGCTACTGCTACTGTTGTTGCTACTGCTACTGTTGTTGCTACTGCTGCTGTTGTTGCTACTGCTACTGTTGTTGCTACTGTTACTGTTGTTGCTACTGCTACTGTTGTTGCTACTGCTGTTGTTGTTGCTACTGCTACTGTTGTTGCTACTGCTACTGTTGTTGCTACGGCTACTGTTGTTGCTACTGCTGCTGTTGTTGCTACTGCTGCTGTTGTTGCTACTGCTACTGTTGTTGCTACTGCTACTGTTGTTGCTACTGCTGCTGTTGTTGCTACTGCTGCTGTTGTTGCTACTGCTACTGTTGTTGCTACTGCTACTGTTGTTGCTACTGCTGCTGTTGTTGCTACTGCTGCTGTTGTTGCTACTGCTACTGTTGTTGCTACTGCTACTGTTGTTGCTACTGCTACTGTTGTTGCTACTGCTGCTGTTGTTGCTACTGCTGCTGTTGTTGCTACTGCTACTGTTGTTGCTACTGCTGCTGTTGTTGCTACTGCTACTGTTGTTGCTACTGCTACTGTTGTTGCTACTGCTACTGTTGTTGCTACTGCTACTGTTGTTGCTACTGCTGCTGTTGTTGCTACTGCTACTGTTGTTGCTACTGCTGCTGTTGTTGCTACTGCTACTAGTGACGTAAACATCTCAGCCTCCCACACAACTCTTACTTCTACGAACAGCTTTATTGTCAGTCAGGCATCGACAGCAGGTTGCTCCGAAAAGTTACGATAACTCTTCTAAACGCAACTCTCCTCAAAAGCTACGATAACTCTTCTGAAAGCTATGATAACTCTCCTAAACGATACGATAGCTCTCCTGAAGGCTAAGATAAATCTTCTAAAGGCTACGATAACTCTTCTAAAAGCTACGATAACTCTCCTAAAACCTACGATCGTTCTCCTAAAAGCAACGATAACTGTCCTAAAATTACGATAACGTTCCTAAATGCTACGATAACTCTCATAAAAGCAACGATAATTCTTCTAAAAGCAACGATAACTCTCCTAAATATACGATAACTTTCCTAAAAGCAACGATAACTCTCCTAAATATACGATAACTTACCTAAAAGCAACGATAACTCTCCTAAAGGCTACGATAAATCTCCTAGAAGCTACGATAGCTGTGGTCAGACAACTTCCTGGTACATGAGGGAGCATCTAGTAGACAGGTTACCCAGGGACCTACCGTCTCAGTACTTATGTTCTGGCACGGTACCTCAGCCTCCACCTTATTGTGTGCTGGAACACGTTTCGCCCATAGGTACGGTAGAAACAGACATGGGGGCAGAGTACCATATAACCTTTAAACGTTTCGCTCATGTGTAGAGTGCTCTAAACATGAGTGTAACTTTACGTGGTAAAGCTTTACGCAGAGCGAAACGTCTGTTTGTGCGTCAGCTCTCACTGCTATAGCTCTTGGACCTGATAACTTTCACTGTTATCCTGGATCACACTGACGGCTGGAACCTTGTGGAACACCAGCGGAGCACAAGAAACACCCTGGGGAAACCCCAGGGAACCATTGGGACCCATAGGAACCTCTGGGGACCCCTAGGGACCCCTGGGAACCACTGAGAACTCCTGGGGACCCCTGGGAACTCCAGGGAACCGTTGGGGGCCCATGGGAACACCTGGGGACCCCTGGGAACATCAAACAGAACACCAGCCACTGACCCAACATGTTGAAGGGAAGAGTAGTCTATTGTGTGTGTGTGTGTGTGTGTGTGTGTGTGTGTGTGTGTGTGTTGTGGTTCCTGTTAGGTGATGTATGGCTGTTGTGTACATGAGTTTCCAGACTGTTGTTGTGGTAGTGACTGTTGTTGAGATGGTGACTGTTGTTGTGGTGGTAACTGTTGTTGTGTTGGTGATTGTTGTTGTGGTCGCGACTGTTGTAATGGTTGTGACTTGTTGTGGTGGTGACTGTTGTTGTGTTGGTGACTGTTGTTGTGTTGGTGACTGTTGTTGTGTTGGTGACTGTTATATTGCTGTAACTATTGTAGTAATGATGGTAGATGGACCTATAATTTCCTAACAAATAGAACACAAAGGGTAGTAGTAAACAGAGTCGAGTCTGAGGCGGCTACGGTGAAAAGCTCTGTTCCACAAGGCACAGTACTCGCTCCCATCCTGTTTCTCATCCTCATATCTGACATAGACAGAGACGTAAGCCACAGCACCGTGTCCTCCTTTGCGGATGACACCCGAATTTGCATGACAGTGTCATCTATGGAAGACACCGCAAGTCTCCAAGCGGACATTAACTAAGTCTTTAAATGAGCAGCAGAAAACAATATGAAGTTCAATGATAAGGAATTTCAATTATTCCTATATGGAAAACTAGAGGAAATAAAAACTGGTTCGGGGTATAAAAAAAATTGCAACTACACAATAGAGCGAAAGGCTCATGTGAAGGACCTGGGAGTGATAATGTCAGAGGACCTCACCTCAAAGACCACAACAATGTATTTACCGCATCTGACAGGAAAATGATAGGATGGATAATGAGAACCTTCAAAACTAGGGATGCCAAGCCTATGATGATTCTCTTCAAATCGCTTGTTCTCTCTAGGCTGGAATATTGCTGTACTCTAACAACCCCTTTCAAGACAAGTGAAATTGCGTAACTGGAGAATATACAGAGAATATTCATAGCACACATAAATACCATAAAACACGTTAATAATAATGAAAGTTATTATTGTTGTATTTATTATTATTATTATTATTATTATTATTATTATTATTATTATTATTATTGCGTCAAGAACCTCTCCGCTTCGCTGTACTCTTTCTCCGGTATTCTCCTGATTTAACGAGTTGGAACTACAGACAGACATATAAATAGACAGATAGATAGACAGACAGGCAGACATAGGTAGACAGACAGACAAGAAGACAGACGAAAGGCATAGAGACAGACAGCAGGCAGACAGATAAGTAGACAGGCAGACAAACAGGCAGGCAGAAAGACAGACAAGCAGACAAATAGGAAGGCAAGCAGGCTGACAGACAAGCAGACAGGCAGGCAGACAGACTGACAGAGAGGCAAGTCGACAGGCAAGCAGACAGACAGACGGACAAGCAGACAGTAAGACAGGCAGACAGACAAACATAAAGAGAAACAGGCAGACAGACACGCAGACAGGCAGGCAGACAGACTGACAGAGAGGCAAGTCGACAGGCAAGCAGACAGACAGACGGACAAGCAGACAGTAAGACAGGCAGACAGACAAACATAAAGAGAAACAGGCAGACAGACACGCAGACAGACACGCAGACAGACACGCAGACAGACACGCAGACACGCAGACAGACACGCAGACAGACACGCAGACATACACGCAGACAGACACGCAGACAGACACGCAGACAGACACGCAGACAGACACGCAGACAGACACGCAGACACACGCAGACAGACACGCAGACAGACACGCAGACAGACACGCAGACAGACACGCAGACAGACAGGGAGTGTAGAAAGCATTATTTAGAGACAGGAAATGAGATAATGTGTGTAGAGTGAGACAGTAAATATGGCGTCTCTCTCTCTCTCTCTCTCTCTCTCTCTCTCTCTCTCTCTCTCTCTCTCTCTCTCTCTCTCTCTCTCTCTCTCTCTCTCTCTCTCTCTCTCTCAAGCAGGAACAACAGAAATAAAAACAGTAACAACAGTCTACCAGACAGTAACAACAGTCTACCAGACAGTAACAACAGTCTACCAGACAGTGACAACAGTCTACCAGACAGTAACAACAGTCTACCAGACAGTGACAACAGTCTACCAGACAGTAACAACAGTCTACCAGACAGTGACAACAGTCTACCAGACAGTAACAACAGTCTACCAGACAGTAACAACAGTCTACCAGACAGTGACAACAGTCTACCAGACAGTAACAACAGTCTACCAGACAGTGACAACAGTCTACCAGACAGTAACAACAGTCTACCAGGCAGTGACAACAGTCTACCAGACAGTAACAACAGACTACCAGACAGTAACAACAGACTACCAGGCAGTGACAACAGTCTACCAGACAGTAACAACAGACTACCAGACAGTAACAACAGTCTACCAGACAGTGACAACAGTCTACCAGACAGTAACAACAGTCTACCAGACAGTAACAACAGTCTACCAGACAGTGACAACAGTCTACCAGACAGTAACAACAGTCTACCAGACAGTGACAACAGTCTACCAGACAGTAACAACAGTCTACCAGGCAGTGACAACAGTCTACCAGACAGTAACAACAGACTACCAGACAGTAACAACAGACTACCAGGCAGTGACAACAGTCTACCAGACAGTAACAACAGACTACCAGGCAGTGACAACAGTCTACCAGACAGTAACAACAGACTACCAGACAGTAACAACAGACTACCAGGCAGTGACAACAGTCTACCAGACAGTAACAACAGACTACCAGACAGTAACAACAGACTACCAGGCAGTGACAACAGTCTACCAGACAGTAACAACAGACTACCAGGCTGTGACAACAGTCTACCAGACAGTAACAACAGTCTACCAGACAGTAACAACAGTCTACCAGACAGTAACAACAGTCTACCAGACAGTAACAACAGTCTACCAGACAGTGACAACAGTCTACCAGACAGTAACAACAGTCTACCAGACAGTGAAAACAGTCTACCAGACAGTAACAACAGTCTACCAGACAGTGACAACAGTCTACCAGACAGTGACAACAGTCTACCAGACAGTAACAACAGTCTACCAGACAGTGACAAGTCTACCAGACAGTAACAACAGTCTACCAGACAGTAACAACAGTCTACCAGACAGTGACAACAGTCTACCAGACAGTGACAACAGTCTACCAGACAGTAACAACAGTCTACCAGACAGTGACAACAGTCTACCAGACAGTAACAACAGTCTACCAGACAGTAACAACAGTCTAGCAGTGACAACAGTCTACCAGACAGTAACAACAGTCTACCAGACAGTAACAACAGTCTACCAGACAGTAACAACAGTCTACCAGACAGTGACAACAGTCTACCAGACAGTAACAACAGACTACCAGGCAGTAACAACAGTCTACCAGACAGTAACAACAGTCTACCAGACAGTAACAACAGTCTACCAGACAGTGACAACAGTCTACCAGACAGTAACAACAGACTACCAGGCAGTAACAACAGTCTACCAGACAGTAACAACAGTCTACCAGACAGTAACAACAGTCTACCAGACAGTGACAACAGTCTACCAGACAGTAACAACAGACTACCAGGCAGTAACAACAGTCTACCAGACAGTAACAACAGACTACCAGGCAGTAACAACAGACTACCAGACAGTAACAACAGTCTACCAGACAGTGACAACAGTCTACCAGACAGTAACAACAGTCTACCAGGCAGTAACAACAGTCTATCTGACAACAATAGACAGAAAGTGACATAAAAGAACAAAAGTCAGAATCCTTTATGAAAGGTTTCATAGTAAGAAATTCTTAGGGATCTCATTCTAGCTAATCCCAGTGACGCCTCCTAGCAGGCTATTGTAGTCCTAGCTAGGTCCTAGGAGACCGTATCCTAGCATGCTATTGTAGTCCTAGCTAGGTCCTAGGATACCGTCTCCTAGCAGGCTATTGTAGTCCTAGCTAGGTCCTAGGAGACCGTCTCCTTGCAGGCTATTGTAGTCCTAGCTAGGTCCTAGGAGACCGTCTCCTAGCAGGCTATTGTAGTCCTAGCTAGGTCCTAGGAGACCGTCTCCTTGCAGGCTATTGTAGTCCTAGCTAGGTCCTAGGAGACCGTCTCCTAGCAGGCTATTGTAGTCCTAGCTAGGTCCTAGGAGACCGTCTCCTAGCAGGCTATTGTAGTCCTAGCTAGGTCCTAGGAGACCGTCTCCTAGCAGGCTATTGTAGTCTTAGCTAGGTCCTAGGAGACCGTCTCCTAGCAGGCTATTGTAGTCGTAGCTAGGTCCTAGGAGACCGTCTCCTAGCAGGCTATTGTAGTCCTAGCTAGGTCCTAGGAGACCGTCTCCTATCAGGCTATTGTAGTCCTAGCTAGGTCCTAGGAGACCGTCTCCTAGCAGGCTATTGTAGTCCTAGCTAGGTCCTAGGAGACCGTCTCCTATCAGGCTATTGTAGTCCTAGCTAGGTCCTAGGAGACCGTCTCCTAGCAGGCTATTGTAGTCGTAGCTAGGTCCTAGGAGACCGTCTCCTAGCAGGCTATTGTAGTCCTAGCTAGGTCCTAGGAGACCGTCTCCTAGCAGGCTATTGTAGTCCTAGCTAGGTCCTAGGAGACCGTCTCCTAGCAGGCTATTGTAGTTCTAGCTAGGTCCTAGGAGACCGTCTCCTAGCAGGCTATTGTAGTCCTATCTAGGTCCTAGGAGGCCGTCTCCTAGCAGGCTGTTGTAGTCCTAGCTAGGTCCTAGGAGACCGTCTCCTATCAGGCTATTGTAGTCCTAGCTAGGTCCTAGGAGACCGTCTTCTATCAGGCTATTGTAGCCCTAGCTAGGTCCTAGGAGACCGTCTCCTAGCATGCTATTGTAGTCCTAGCTAGGTCCTAGGAGACCGTCTCCTAGCAGGCTATTGTAGTCCTAGCTAGGTCCTAGGAGACCGTCTCCTAGCATGCTATTGTAGTCCTAGCTAGGTCCTAGGAGACCGTCTCCTAGCATGCTATTGTAGTCCTAGCTAGGTCCTAGGAGACCGTCTTCTATCAGGCTATTGTAGTCGTAGCTAGGTCCTAGGAGACCGTCTCCTAGCAGGCTATTGTAGCCCTAGCTAGGTCCTAGGAGACCCTCTCCTATCAGGCTATTGCAGTCCTAGCTAGGTCCTAGGAGACCGTCTCCTAGCATGCTATTGTAGTCCTAGCTAGGTCCTAGGAGGCCGTCTTAGCTATGGCTAACTCCAAGGAAGCTCCCCAGCCCTGTTGCTAGGAATCCTAGCTCTTTGTGGAAGCATCTAGATTCGATCCGAGGAAGAGGAGGGTGGCTCCAGTTCCCCTGATTTATAATAATAATAATAATAATAATAATAATAATAATAATAATTCTTATTATTAATACTATTATTGCTGCTATTATTATTATTATTATTATTATTATTATTATTATTATTATTATTATTGTTGTTGTTGTTGTTGTTGTTGTTGTTGTTGTTGTTGTTGTTGTTGTTGTTGTTGTTGTTGTTGTTGTTGTTGTTGTTGTTTTTGTTGTTGTTGTTGTTGTTGTTGTTGTTGTTGTTGTTGTTGTTGTTGTTGTTGTTGTTGTTGTTGTTGTTGTTGTTGTTGTTGTTGTTGTTGTTGTTGTTGTTACTATTGAATGTTAATTCGATTATTTTATTTTTCACAGATCACAAGAATGAGTCTGCGTATGGACTTGAAACTTGCCTGACCTGCGTGTTGAGCGCGCTCAACCACACTGTTGCCTCAGTAGGTAGGTAGCGGCGTCCCAGAGGAGAAGAGAGCGTGTTCACCATTAGTCTGTCAGTATTTCGTTGTGTATTGGAGTCAGTCAGAGGTGGGTGGAGGTGGGTGGGGATGGGTGGAGGTGGGTGGGGGTGGGTGGAGGTGGGTGGGGGTGGGCGGAGGTGGGTGGGGATGGGTGGAGGTGGGTGGGGGTGTGAGGGGGGGAGGGAGAACGTAAATATAAACGTACAGTCAAACCAACAGTAGTACAGATTGTGTAATGTTGTGATGGTAACTAGTCCCTCTAACACACAGGAGGGGGAGGACACAGGTGGGGAGGGCACAGGAGGGGAGGACACAGGTGGGGGAGGACATAGGTGGGGAGGACACAGGAAAGGACACAGAAGGGGAGGACACAGGAGAGGAGGACACAGGAGGGGGAGGAGCTGTGACTCGACCTTGCAACCACAAACAGGTGAGGACACAGTAGTGTGTCTCCCACGCTCAACTACCGGGAGGTGACGTCAGGGGCATCCTGCGTGTTGTCCTGGGTTGGGGGGATGGGGAGGGTGTCTATTTAGGGGCCCCACAATCTGCTCTTGCTGTGGGCCTCCTCAGTTTTCTCTTCATGTTTATATAGGGGCCGCCCTGTGGGCCTTCCGAGTTTTTCTCCTCCTGGCCATTTAGGTGCCCTGCGAGCCTGCAGATTTTTTTCTTGGGGAGGAGAGGAAAGGGATGGGGGGGGGAGGTGCATGCCCCTACCGGACGTCGCAAGCTTCCCCCAACCCCCCTCCCGCCACCGCTAGCAGGCACCCTTTTCCCACTCCTCTCCCCCTACCCCCCTCTCCATCACCGGAGAGGGCCGTCACCCCTTCTAGTACTCTAGTAGCAACTACAGGTAGCCTGAGGCCTCCTGTATCAATAACTGGATCAGTGAGGCTGTTGGTGCATGCTTCGTGCGTGCACCAGCAGCCTGGTCAGCTCAGATAATTATAATCAAGAGTTCACTTCAGGATCTAAGTTGCCACTTGTATACAGTAAGTGCGTGTCTCTCTCATGTGTCATTCTCATTATCTTGTATCTCAGAGGGAATACTGCATCTATTATTATGTAGATTTTTTCTTAATATCTGCTGTTACTGATGCATAGTTTTCAACAGAATTTTGTGAATCTTACAGACCATCATTTTCCCTAGAGAAGTACGTAGATTTTCGTACCATTTCTACTGGGGCATGTCAGGGGTGGGAGGCAGCAGGGGTGGGTGCTGGAGGGTTGTTGGGGGAAATTTGTGTTGGTGGGTGTTGAGGGTGGTCGAGAGTGTTGGTTGTTGAAGCTGGGTAGGGATAGAACTAAGTAAGTAAGTTTATTCAGGTATACACAAATACAGTTACATAGAATTATCATACATAGCAGCATATGTGTAGAGAACCTGGGATAACCCAAAAAAGTCAGACAGAGTGACTTATTTCCATTGGGTAGCCAGGCTTAGACTCGGTTACAAGTACTTCTGTCAGTCTGTTGTTGCAGTAACCAGGTTTAAGCTTTTTTACGAGTACTTCTGGCAGCCTGGTGTTGTAGTAGCCAGGCTTAGTCTTGGTTACGAATATTTCTGACAGCCTGGTGTTGTAGTGGCCAGGCTTAGTCTTGGTTACGAATACTTCTGACAGCCTGGTGTTGTAGTGGCCAGGCTTAGTCTTGGTTACGAATACTTCTGACAGCCTGGTGTTGTAGTGGCCAGGCTTAGTCTTGGTTACGAATATTTCTGACAGCCTGGTGTTGTAGTAGCCAGGCTTAGTCTTGGTTACGAATACTTCTGACAGCCTGGTGTTGTAGTGGCCAGGCTTAGTCTTGGTTACGAATACTTCTGACAGCCTGGTGTTGTAGTGGCCAGGCTTAGTCTTGGTTACGAATATTTCTGACAGCCTGGTGTTGTAGTAGCCAGGCTTAGTCTTGGTTACGAATACTTCTGACAGCCTGGTGTTGTAGTGGCCAGGCTTAGTCTTGGTTACGAATACTTCTGACAGCCTGGTGTTGTAGTGGCCAGGCTTAGTCTTGGTTACGAATATTTCTGACAGCCTGGTGTTGTAGTGGCCAGGCTTAGTCTTGGTTACGAATACTTCTGACAGCCTGGTGTTGTAGTGGCCAGGCTTAGTCTTGGTTACGAATAATTCTGACAGCCTGGTGTTGTAGTGGCCAGGCTTAGTCTTGGTTACGAATAATTCTGACAGCCTGGTGTTGTAGTGGCCAGGCTTAGTCTTGGTTACGAATAATTCTGACAGTTTGACAGTTTGGCAGTTTGGAGGCCTGGTCACAGACCGGGCCGCGGGGGCGTTGACCCCCGAAACTCTCTCCAGGTAAACTCCAGGTAAACACAGATGGTAATCACACTAAATATAATTAATGTGGTCAGTCTTATGGTCACTTTCTTAATTGTCCACTTATTTGACGAATATAAAAATAGACAGTATAATAACCTATGTTATATGTTATGATATCTTATTATTAAAATAAAATATGTTCTTGAACTACCATCCACAGGATGGATATGTTCTTGAATTACCATCCACAGGATGGATATGTTCTTGAACTACCATCCACAGGATGGATATGTTCTTGAACTACCATCCACAGGATGGATATGTTCTTGAATTACCATCCACAGGATGGATATGTTCTTGAACTACCATCCACAGGATGGATATGTTCTTGAATTACCATCCACAGGATGGATATGTTCTTGAATTACCATCCACAGGATGGATATGTTCTTGAACTACCATCCACAGGATGGATATGTTCTTGAACTACCATCCACAGGATGGATATGTTCTTGAATTACCATCCACAGGATGGATATGTTCTTGAACTACCATCCACAGGATGGATATGTTCTTGAACTACCATCCACAGGATGGATATGTTCTTGAACTACCATCCACAGGATGGATATGTTCTTGAATTACCATCCACAGGATGGATATGTTCTTGAACTACCATCCACAGGATGGATATGTTCTTGAACTACCATCCACAGGATGGATATGTTCTTGAATTACCATCCACAGGATGGATATGTTCTTGAATTACCATCCACAGGATGGATATGTTCTTGAATTACCATCCACAGGATGGATATGTTCTTGAATTACCATCCACAGGATGGATATGTTCTTGAATTACCATCCACAGGATGGATATGTTCTTGAACTACCATCCACAGGATGGATATGTTCTTGAATTACCATCCACAGGATGGATATGTTCTTGAATTACCATCCACAGGATGGATATGTTCTTGAATTACCATCCACAGGATGGATATGTTCTTGAACTACCATCCACAGGATGGATATGTTCTTGAATTACCATCCACAGGATGGATATGTTCTTGAATTACCATCCACAGGATGGATATGTTCTTGAACTACCATCCACAGGATGGATATGTTCTTGAACTACCATCCACAGGATGGATATGTTCTTGAACTACCATCCACAGGATGGATATGTTCTTGAACTACCATCCACAGGATGGATATGTTCTTGAACTACCATCCACAGGATGGATATGTTCTTGAACTACCATCCACAGGATGGATATGTTCTTGAACTACCATCCACAGGATGGATATGTTCTTGAACTACCATCCACAGGATGGATATGTTCTTGAATTACCATCCACAGGATGGATATGTTCTTGAATTACCATCCACAGGATGGATATGTTCTTGAACTACCATCCACAGGATGGATATGTTCTTGAATTACCATCCACAGGATGGATATGTTCTTGAACTACCATCCACAGGATGGATATGTTCTTGAACTACCATCCACAGGATGGATATGTTCTTGAACTACCATCCACAGGATGGATATGTTCTTGAACTACCATCCACAGGATGGATATGTTCTTGAATTACCATCCACAGGATGGATATGTTCTTGAATTACCATCCACAGGATGGATATGTTCTTGAATTACCATCCACAGGATGGATATGTTCTTGAACTACCATCCACAGGATGGATATGTTCTTGAACTACCATCCACAGGATGGATATGTTCTTGAATTACCATCCACAGGATGGATATGTTCTTGAACTACCATCCACAGGATGGATATGTTCTTGAACTACCATCCACAGGATGGATATGTTCTTGAACTACCATCCACAGGATGGATATGTTCTTGAATTACCATCCACAGGATGGATATGTTCTTGAATTACCATCCACAGGATGGATATGTTCTTGAATTACCATCCACAGGATGGATATGTTCTTGAACTACCATCCACAGGATGGATATGTTCTTGAACTACCATCCACAGGATGGATATGTTCTTGAATTACCATCCACAGGATGGATATGTTCTTGAATTACCATCCACAGGATGGATATGTTCTTGAACTACCATCCACAGGATGGATATGTTCTTGAACTACCATCCACAGGATGGATATGTTCTTGAATTACCATCCACAGGATGGATATGTTCTTGAATTACCATCCACAGGATGGATATGTTCTTGAATTACCATCCACAGGATGGATATGTTCTTGAATTACCATCCACAGGATGGATATGTTCTTGAACTACCATCCACAGGATGGATATGTTCTTGAATTACCATCCACAGGATGGATATGTTCTTGAATTACCATCCACAGGATGGATATGTTCTTGAATTACCATCCACAGGATGGATATGTTCTTGAATTACCATCCACAGGATGGATATGTTCTTGAATTACCATCCACAGGATGGATATGTTCTTGAATTACCATCCACAGGATGGATATGTTCTTGAACTACCATCCACAGGATGGATATGGGGCGCATAATGAACTTTTCACTACCATTCTTCTTCTTTTTCGTCTTCTTCTTCTTTTTCTCATTATTATTATTATCTTATAAATATATCGAAAGTCAAAAACAAATAGTAAACATTCAATTGTTACCGCTCTAAAAGCACTAGTCTCGTTTTCTTTGACAAAATTAAAGAAAACGGGAGCGACAGTTTTCAAGGATAACATTTTTATTTCTTCGTGAGGACCGGTCAGCTGTGTCCATTTCGTTGTGCGCGTAACACGTGCTCGTCTCTTTCCCCCTGTTACAACGCAGTTGTAACTCACTTTAGAGGGTGACATATGCGCCACGAAGACGCACTGCGGTTACTGACGCTGCAAAGATTGTGACGCAAGAGGAATGTGTGAGATAACAGCAGAGGATGACGGCTTGAAGGTGTGTGTTATCGTGTTTATGATGTTGACAGTGACAGGAAGCACTTCCAACCAAGCCTTTGAGGTTGGCAGCATGTGTATATATGTGTATACATGTTCATATATATATATATATATATATATATATATATATATATATATATATATATATATATATATATATATATATATATATATATATATATATATATAGAATGTCGTGCCGAATAGGTAAAACTGGTCAATTAGCAAGAACTCATTTGAAATTATTTCCTTTCAAATATATATATTTTTTCATTTACGTTAATAATAATAATAATAATAATAATAATAATAATAATAATAATAATAATAATAATAATAATAATAATAATTATAATAAAAATATATTTACTACCAGTACATGTACAAGGTATACAGACCATAGTTGACATCAGTGACACACTACTATATAGAAAGCTGCTTGTTATGCTGAGCATTTCGGGCAAATTAGGTCAGTTTTGTCCCAGGATGCGACCCACACCAGTCCACTAACACCCAGGTACCTATTTTATACTGACTGGGAAAATAGACAACCAGTGTAAGGAAACACGTCCAGTGTTTCTACCCTCGCTGGGAATCGAAACCGGATGTCACCGTGTGCAGCGAGAGTTTTTACCACCATTCCACGGGGCACCCTAATGTAATAATTAATAATTTTGTACCAAAAGAACCTTAGAAAACTTACCTAACCTTATTATAACAAGAACAATTTAATTTAACCTAATCCAACTAAATATATTTTAGATAAGTTTACAATAATAATAAACAAACACAAAATTATTGCATACACAAATTTTCGTTTGTCTTATTCGGCAAGAAGAGCGTTGCTATTTAAGCCAAAATCGCAAGTTTTACCTATTCGGCACGACGTATATATGTGTGTGTGAAAAAATACCACAGAAAACAGGAAATTTAACCTGAGCACTGTTGAAACCCCTGAATGGGTTGCAATGATTATTATGTATATATATATAATTATCTTTTCATATAATTTTATATTGCTTGTATTTGCGATAATAGCTAAATCGTAAATGTATTGCTTTATATTGTTATTTGGTTTGTTAGGTAGGATGTAACATATTAAGTGCTCAGTTCAAGTCTTGATTGTCAAACTACTGTAATTATCGCTCCTTGCTCGTTACTCTGCCGGCTTCTGAGCTGCAGTTGTCCATGGAGCTATCACGTGATCGAGGGGGGGGTGTCCTCACCTCGCCTGAAGTATTCAGTCTGGTCTAGACTCTCTTGTTGGTCAGACAGATTGTCTGTCTCATTATTCTTGTTAGTTCTGTAGAACTCTGTTCACAGAACATTGTATAGACTTAGTGATTTTCGACGTTGTACTGAGGTTGTGCGTCACTTAGACACTCTGAGTAACTCAGGTCCTGAGCTATAGCTTCTGACTTAATTTATACTGGTATCTGTGTATTATCACAGTCAGGGATTTTCTTATGCTGAACTTAGATTCAGTAGTATGGGAGTTTCGTAACTTTTGTGGAGGATCTGCTGTTGGTCCCTACTTAGTGTCGTTATATTATCTCCTTGTTCCTGATTCTGTGTCGCAGTTGCTTGTTGTATTGCTATTGAGCTTTAGCATTCTTTTTGTTGTTCAAGCAGACTGTTCTGGTTGCCAGTCGGTCAAGAAGTTAGTTTATTTGAGGACTTTGTCAGTCACTTGTTTAAGTCTAGTCGAGTCTTGAGACATAGCGATCTACTTAGAGCACTTACACACATACACACAAAATTACTTGTACATATTTGTAATATCTTATTAAATGTTAATGTACCAGACGGTACTTAAGAATTATAAATGTGATATGTGCTTTCAGCACAATAATATTGAACTTGAGAGAAGTGATATTATTTTGATTACTGTGATTAATTTAATTTAATTTAATTTGATAATATACCTCTAGACTTAATAAATTTATTAAATTTTAATTTCTCTAGTTAGTAGCCTACCAGTTGTAATCCTGAAGCACTATTGAATCTTACTGAATTCTAATGGATAATTGGACAAGGATACTGACTACTTGTTACGAAAACCCAGTAACAGGCTGGATGCTAGAAGGGCAATCCTTTCTAGTATTCACTGGAGATTTCTAAGCTTTTAGAATCGCGTTTTTTGTAACAAGCACTTTCATGTGCTTACACACATCTTCAGAGGAATAGTAAGAAGAAGCAAGAGAAGCACATTTTATGTTAAACCCTGAGGTGACACCACTGAGGTGACACCACTGAGGTGACACCTCACTCAGAGAAGGTGACAACACTGAGGTGACACCTCACTCAGAGAAGGTGACAACACTGAGGTGACACACCACTCAGAGAAGGTGACACCACTGAGGTGACAACTCACACAGAGGTGACAACACCTCACACAAACATGTCCTGCACAAACTTAACCCACACATACTTTTGTCCAACATCCAGTTCAGTTGTTCGCCTGACAAAGAACACTCCGTATTTTTGTGAAAAGTATTTTTACCTTTAAGATTATAAACAACATTCTGGCCTTTAAAACTGTCAAGTTTATACATTCCAGAACACAAATTTGCAGTACGTTTTTCATCATGTTTGATAAGAGATAACTGCACAATATTTCGTTGAACTGCAGAATTACAGGAAGTAATTCTTTAGCATTAATCCAATCTACACAATAACCTGTATCCCTAACATTAATAAACAAAACATTGAATTCTTGTCCACTAGATATTGCATGTTTATGTTGTTTAATTCTGGTCTTTAAGAGATTTACCAGTTTGTCCCATGTAAAAGGTATTACAACCTTTACAAGGGATGGAATATACACAATTTACAGATTCCTGGGGAGAATTTTTAATTCATTTTTGTCTCAGGGTATTGTTATATTTTAAGACAACTTTAACATTAAAGTATTTAAAAGAGCTTGTGGGAGGTGAAAGAGGTTATCATTATATGGTCAAACTGACAAATTCTCAAGTTTATACTCAGTATTAGGCTGTGCTGCGTAGAATTTTTTTTATTAGGTTTCTGAAAAAGCTTGTCAATAAATGTTCGTGGATATTGCAAACCAGAAGCAATTTCACAGATTTTGCTAATTTCGTCATCATAGAATTCAGGGATATACATTTCTGGATATACATAATTATAGATCTGATGGAATATTTAAGTTCAGTATTTATCACAAGCTAATAACATATGTTCATACGTACATTACTGTTCGAATCATCAAACACACATTAAACAGAGTGTATTTACTTCTATGGTAAGCCAGCGGAAGGTCTCGGTCAGATGACCAAAAGCTCCAGTTGTGGGTCATCATATAACTAAGACCAGAGTCCGGAAACACTTGTCCTGTTTCCTGACAAACCCAACACCTACCTACCTACCTTCTGTTTTTGAGAGCCGTTAGGATTTGTAGTCCTGGATTCTGTGATGGGGAAATTGAAAAAAAAATCTATAAAATTGCGTAATTTGTATATGTGTGTGTAGACACGTCTCCATGTATATCCACCTGCTGGAAGATACAGTAGCACGCGTTAAATATTTCCAGCTTGTACGTGCCTGCACGGCACGTACTGGGCCAGGAGCTGTGACTCGACTCCTGAGGTGAGTACATTCTGGAGGCATCACAAGAAAGATGTGTCTTCATTGATTCGGTTAACTTAATATTTCTAAATATTTATGTATACATGTATTGTGGTATACATAACTGTATTTTCGTATACACGCGTTGTATTTTCGTATATTATTGTATTTTCGTTAATAAGTATTGTATTGTTATATTTTTCTGAATATCTCATTGTTTATGATAATTCAAATGAGGTTCCTTGTTGCTGGTGAGGGGCTCTTGATCCAAGGAATAGGACTTGTCAGCACCATCAAGAATATAAAAAAAAGAATAAAATAGCACTTCGAAACTAAATTTATTTTATGGTAAATATGAATTATTATTATTATTATTATTATTATTATTATTATTATTATTATTATTATTATTATTATTAATATTATTATTGTTATTATTATTATTATTATTATTATTATTATTAATAATATTATTATTGTTATTATTATTATTATTATTATTATTATTATTATTATTATTATTATTATTATTATTATTATTATTATTATTATTATTATTATTATTATTATTATTATTATTATTAAATATCGAGGCAAGACAAGTTTGTGTGGTGGTTATTCTGGTATATTTAACAAGATGAATGTGAGGAGAGGAATGGACGGGAAGAACTGGGGATATGACTGAGGCAGGAACCCTGGGTAGCTGGAGGTAGCGTGACTGAGGCAGGAACCCTGGGTAGCTGGAGGTAGCGTGACTGAGGCAGGAACCCTGGGTAGCTGGAGGTAGCGTGACTGAGGCAGGAACCCTGGGTAGCTGGAGGTAGCGTGGCTGAGGGAGGAACCCTGGGTAGCTGGAGGTAGCGTGACTGAGGCAGGAACCCTGGGTAGCTGGAGGTAGCGTGACTGAGGCAGGAACCCTGGGTAGCTGGAGGTAGCGTGACTGAGGCAGGAACCCTGGGTAGCTGGAGGTAGCGTGACTGAGGCAGGAACCCTGGGTAGCTGGAGGTAGCGTGACTGAGGCAGGAACCCTGGGTAGCTGGAGGTAGCGTGACTGAGGCAGGAACCCTGGGTAGCTGGAGGTAGCGTGGCTGAGGGAGGAACCCTGGGTAGCTGGAGGTAGCGTGACTGAGGCAGGAACCCTGGGTAGCTGGAGGTAGCGTGACTGAGGCAGGAACCCTGGGTAGCTGGAGGTAGCGTGACTGAGGCAGGAACCCTGGGTAGCTGGAGGTAGCGTGGCTGAGGGAGGAACCCTGGGTAGCTGGAGGTAGCGTGACTGAGGCAGGAACCCTGGGTAGCTGGAGGTAGCGTGACTGAGGCAGGAACCCTGGGTAGCTGGAGGTAGCGTGACTGAGGCAGGAACCCTGGGTAGCTGGAGGTAGCGTGACTGAGGCAGGAACCCTGGGTAGCTGGAGGTAGCGTGACTGAGGCAGGAACCCTGGGTAGCTGGAGGTAGCGTGACTGAGGCAGGAACCCTGGGTAGCTGGAGGTAGCGTGACTGAGGCAGGAACCCTGGGTAGCTGGAGGTAGCGTGACTGAGGCAGGAACCCTGGGTAGCTGGAGGTAGCGTGACTGAGGCAGGAACCCTGGGTAGCTGGAGGTAGCGTGACTGAGGCAGGAACCCTGGGTAGCTGGAGGTAGCGTGACTGAGGCAGGAACCCTGGGTAGCTGGAGGTAGCGTGACTGAGGCAGGAACCCTGGGTAGCTGGAGGTAGCGTGACTGAGGCAGGAACCCTGGGTAGCTGGAGGTAGCGTGACTGAGGCAGGAACCCTGGGTAGCTGGAGGTAGCGTGACTGAGGCAGGAACCCTGGGTAGCTGGAGGTAGCGTGACTGAGGCAGGAACCCTGGGTAGCTGGAGGTAGCGTGACTGAGGCAGGAACCCTGGGTAGCTGGAGGTAGCGTGACTGAGGCAGGAACCCTGGGTAGCTGGAGGTAGCGTGACTGAGGCAGGAACCCTGGGTAGCTGGAGGTAGCGTGACTGAGGCAGGAACCCTGGGTAGCTGGAGGTAGCGTGACTGAGGCAGGAACCCTGGGTAGCTGGAGGTAGCGTGACTGAGGCAGGAACCCTGGGTAGCTGGAGGTAGCGTGACTGAGGCAGGAACCCTGGGTAGCTGGAGGTAGCGTGGCTGAGGCAGGAACCCTGGGTAGCTGGAGGTAGCGTGACTGAGGCAGGAACCCTGGGTAGCTGGAGGTAGCGTGACTGAGGCAGGAACCCTGGGTAGCTGGAGGTAGCGTGACTGAGGCAGGAACCCTGGGTAGCTGGAGGTAGCGTGACTGAGGCAGGAACCCTGGGTAGCTGGAGGTAGCGTGACTGAGGCAGGAACCCTGGGTAGCTGGAGGTAGCGTGACTGAGGCAGGAACCCTGGGTAGCTGGAGGTAGCGTGACTGAGGCAGGAACCCTGGGTAGCTGGAGGTAGCGTGACTGAGGCAGGAACCCTGGGTAGCTGGAGGTAGCGTGACTGAGGCAGGAACCCTGGGTAGCTGGAGGTAGCGTGACTGAGGCAGGAACCCTGGGTAGCTGGAGGTAGCGTGACTGAGGCAGGAACCCTGGGTAGCTGGAGGTAGCGTGACTGAGGCAGGAACCCTGGGTAGCTGGAGGTAGCGTGACTGAGGCAGGAACCCTGGGTAGCTGGAGGTAGCGTGACTGAGGCAGGAACCCTGGGTAGCTGGAGGTAGCGTGACTGAGGCAGGAACCCTGGGTAGCTGGAGGTAGCGTGACTGAGGCAGGAACCCTGGGTAGCTGGAGGTAGCGTGACTGAGGCAGGAACCCTGGGTAGCTGGAGGTAGCGTGACTGAGGCAGGAACCCTGGGTAGCTGGAGGTAGCGTGACTGAGGCAGGAACCCTGGGTAGCTGGAGGTAGCGTGACTGAGGCAGGAACCCTGGGTAGCTGGAGGTAGCGTGACTGAGGCAGGAACCCTGGGTAGCTGGAGGTAGCGTGACTGAGGCAGGAACCCTGGGTAGCTGGAGGTAGCGTGGCTGAGGCAGGAACCCTGGGTAGCTGGAGGTAGCGTGACTGAGGCAGGAACCCTGGGTAGCTGGAGGTAGCGTGACTGAGGCAGGAACCCTGGGTAGCTGGAGGTAGCGTGACTGAGGCAGGAACCCTGGGTAGCTGGAGGTAGCGTGACTGAGGCAGGAACCCTGGGTAGCTGGAGGTAGCGTGACTGAGGCAGGAACCCTGGGTAGCTGGAGGTAGCGTGACTGAGGCAGGAACCCTGGGTAGCTGGAGGTAGCGTGACTGAGGCAGGAACCCTGGGTAGCTGGAGGTAGCGTGACTGAGGCAGGAACCCTGGGTAGCTGGAGGTAGCGTGACTGAGGCAGGAACCCTGGGTAGCTGGAGGTAGCGTGACTGAGGCAGGAACCCTGGGTAGCTGGAGGTAGCGTGACTGAGGCAGGAACCCTGGGTAGCTGGAGGTAGCGTGACTGAGGCAGGAACCCTGGGTAGCTGGAGGTAGCGTGACTGAGGCAGGAACCCTGGGTAGCTGGAGGTAGCGTGACTGAGGCAGGAACCCTGGGTAGCTGGAGGTAGCGTGACTGAGGCAGGAACCCTGGGTAGCTGGAGGTAGCGTGACTGAGGCAGGAACCCTGGGTAGCTGGAGGTAGCGTGACTGAGGCAGGAACCCTGGGTAGCTGGAGGTAGCGTGACTGAGGCAGGAACCCTGGGTAGCTGGAGGTAGCGTGACTGAGGCAGGAACCCTGGGTAGCTGGAGGTAGCGTGGCTGAGGCAGGAACCCTGGGTAGCTGGAGGTAGCGTGACTGAGGCAGGAACCCTGGGTAGCTGGAGGTAGCGTGACTGAGGCAGGAACCCTGGGTAGCTGGAGGTAGCGTGACTGAGGCAGGAACCCTGGGTAGCTGGAGGTAGCGTGACTGAGGCAGGAACCCTGGGTAGCTGGAGGTAGCGTGGCTGAGGCAGGAACCCTGGGTAGCTGGAGGTAGCGTGACTGAGGCAGGAACCCTGGGTAGCTGGAGGTAGCGTGACTGAGGCAGGAACCCTGGGTAGCTGGAGGTAGCGTGGCTGAGGCAGGAACCCTGGGTAGCTGGAGGTAGCGTGACTGAGGCAGGAACCCTGGGTAGCTGGAGGTAGCGTGGCTGAGGCAGGAACCCTGGGTAGCTGGAGGTAGCGTGACTGAGGCAGGAACCCTGGGTAGCTGGAGGTAGCGTGACTGAGGCAGGAACCCTGGGTAGCTGGAGGTAGCGTGACTGAGGCAGGAACCCTGGGTAGCTGGAGGTAGCGTGACTGAGGCAGGAACCCTGGGTAGCTGGAGGTAGCGTGACTGAGGCAGGAACCCTGGGTAGCTGGAGGTAGCGTGACTGAGGCAGGAACCCTGGGTAGCTGGAGGTAGCGTGACTGAGGCAGGAACCCTGGGTAGCTGGAGGTAGCGTGGCTGAGGCAGGAACCCTGGGTAGCTGGAGGTAGCGTGACTGAGGCAGGAACCCTGGGTAGCTGGAGGTAGCGTGACTGAGGCAGGAACCCTGGGTAGCTGGAGGTAGCGTGGCTGAGGCAGGAACCCTGGGTAGCTGGAGGTAGCGTGACTGAGGCAGGAACCCTGGGTAGCTGGAGGTAGCGTGACTGAGGCAGGAACCCTGGGTAGCTGGAGGTAGCGTGACTGAGGCAGGAACCCTGGGTAGCTGGAGGTAGCGTGACTGAGGCAGGAACCCTGGGTAGCTGGAGGTAGCGTGGCTGAGGCAGGAACCCTGGGTAGCTGGAGGTAGCGTGACTGAGGCAGGAACCCTGGGTAGCTGGAGGTAGCGTGACTGAGGCAGGAACCCTGGGTAGCTGGAGGTAGCGTGACTGAGGCAGGAACCCTGGGTAGCTGGAGGTAGCGTGGCTGAGGCAGGAACCCTGGGTAGCTGGAGGTAGCGTGACTGAGGCAGGAACCCTGGGTAGCTGGAGGTAGCGTGACTGAGGCAGGAACCCTGGGTAGCTGGAGGTAGCGTGACTGAGGCAGGAACCCTGGGTAGCTGGAGGTAGCGTGACTGAGGCAGGAACCCTGGGTAGCTGGAGGTAGCGTGGCTGAGGCAGGAACCCTGGGTAGCTGGAGGTAGCGTGACTGAGGCAGGAACCCTGGGTAGCTGGAGGTAGCGTGACTGAGGCAGGAACCCTGGGTAGCTGGAGGTAGCGTGACTGAGGCAGGAACCCTGGGTAGCTGGAGGTAGCGTGACTGAGGCAGGAACCCTGGGTAGCTGGAGGTAGCGTGACTGAGGCAGGAACCCTGGGTAGCTGGAGGTAGCGTGACTGAGGCAGGAACCCTGGGTAGCTGGAGGTAGCGTGACTGAGGCAGGAACCCTGGGTAGCTGGAGGTAGCGTGACTGAGGCAGGAACCCTGGGTAGCTGGAGGTAGCGTGACTGAGGCAGGAACCCTGGGTAGCTGGAGGTAGCGTGACTGAGGCAGGAACCCTGGGTAGCTGGAGGTAGCGTGACTGAGGCAGGAACCCTGGGTAGCTGGAGGTAGCGTGACTGAGGCAGGAACCCTGGGTAGCTGGAGGTAGCGTGACTGAGGCAGGAACCCTGGGTAGCTGGAGGTAGCGTGACTGAGGCAGGAACCCTGGGTAGCTGGAGGTAGCGTGACTGAGGCAGGAACCCTGGGTAGCTGGAGGTAGCGTGACTGAGGCAGGAACCCTGGGTAGCTGGAGGTAGCGTGACTGAGGCAGGAACCCTGGGTAGCTGGAGGTAGCGTGACTGAGGCAGGAACCCTGGGTAGCTGGAGGTAGCGTGACTGAGGCAGGAACCCTGGGTAGCTGGAGGTAGCGTGGCTGAGGCAGGAACCCTGGGTAGCTGGAGGTAGCGTGACTGAGGCAGGAACCCTGGGTACCTGGAGGTAGCGTGACTGAGGCAGGAACCCTGGGTAGCTGGAGGTAGCGTGCTGAGGCAGGAACCCTGGGTAGCTGGAGGTAGCGTGGCTGAGGCAGGAACCCTGGGTAGCTGGAGGTAGCGTGACTGAGGCAGGAACCCTGGGTAGCTGGAGGTAGCGTGACTGAGGCAGGAACCCTGGGTAGCTGGAGGTAGCGTGACTGAGGCAGGAACCCTGGGTAGCTGGAGGTAGCGTGACTGAGGCAGGAACCCTGGGTAGCTGGAGGTAGCGTGACTGAGGCAGGAACCCTGGGTAGCTGGAGGTAGCGTGACTGAGGCAGGAACCCTGGGTAGCTGGAGGTAGCGTGACTGAGGCAGGAACCCTGGGTAGCTGGAGGTAGCGTGACTGAGGCAGGAACCCTGGGTAGCTGGAGGTAGCGTGACTGAGGCAGGAACCCTGGGTAGCTGGAGGTAGCGTGGCTGAGGCAGGAACCCTGGGTAGCTGGAGGTAGCGTGACTGAGGCAGGAACCCTGGGTAGCTGGAGGTAGCGTGACTGAGGCAGGAACCCTGGGTAGCTGGAGGTAGCGTGACTGAGGCAGGAACCCTGGGTAGCTGGAGGTAGCGTGACTGAGGCAGGAACCCTGGGTAGCTGGAGGTAGCGTGACTGAGGCAGGAACCCTGGGTAGCTGGAGGTAGTATGACTGAGGCAGGAACCCTGGGTAGCTGGAGGTAGCGTGACTGAGGCAGGAACCCTGGGTAGCTGGAGGTAGCGTGGCTGAGGCAGGAACCCTGGGTAGCTGGAGGTAGCGTGACTGAGGCAGGAACCCTGGGTAGCTGGAGGTAGCGTGACTGAGGCAGGAACCCTGGGTAGCTGGAGGTAGCGTGACTGAGGCAGGAACCCTGGGTAGCTGGAGGTAGCGTGACTGAGGCAGGAACCCTGGGTAGCTGGAGGTAGCGTGACTGAGGCAGGAACCCTGGGTAGCTGGAGGTAGCGTGACTGAGGCAGGAACCCTGGGTAGCTGGAGGTAGCGTGGCTGAGGCAGGAACCCTGGGTAGCTGGAGGTAGCGTGACTGAGGCAGGAACCCTGGGTAGCTGGAGGTAGCGTGACTGAGGCAGGAACCCTGGGTAGCTGGAGGTAGCGTGACTGAGGCAGGAACCCTGGGTAGCTGGAGGTAGCGTGGCTGAGGCAGGAACCCTGGGTAGCTGGAGGTAGCGTGACTGAGGCAGGAACCCTGGGTAGCTGGAGGTAGCGTGGCTGAGGCAGGAACCCTGGGTAGCTGGAGGTAGCGTGACTGAGGCAGGAACCCTGGGTAGCTGGAGGTAGCGTGACTGAGGCAGGAACCCTGGGTAGCTGGAGGTAGCGTGACTGAGGCAGGAACCCTGGGTAGCTGGAGGTAGCGTGACTGAGGCAGGAACCCTGGGTAGCTGGAGGTAGCGTGACTGAGGCAGGAACCCTGGGTAGCTGGAGGTAGCGTGACTGAGGCAGGAACCCTGGGTAGCTGGAGGTAGCGTGACTGAGGCAGGAACCCTGGGTAGCTGGAGGTAGCGTGGCTGAGGCAGGAACCCTGGGTAGCTGGAGGTAGCGTGACTGAGGCAGGAACCCTGGGTAGCTGGAGGTAGCGTGACTGAGGCAGGAACCCTGGGTAGCTGGAGGTAGCGTGACTGAGGCAGGAACCCTGGGTAGCTGGAGGTAGCGTGACTGAGGCAGTAACCCTGGGTAGCTAGAGGTAGCGTGACTGAGGCAGGAACCCTGGGTAGCTGGAGGTAGCGTGGCTGAGGCTGGGTAGCTGGAGGTAGCGTGACTGAGGAGGAACCCTGGGTAGCTGGAGGTAGCGTGACTGAGGCAGGAACCCTGGGTAGCTGGAGGTAGCGTGACTGAGGCAGGAACCCTGGGTAGCTGGAGGTAGCGTGGCTGAGGCAGGAACCCTGGGTAGCTGGAGGTAGCGTGGCTGAGGAGGAACCCTGGGTAGCTGGAGGTAGCGTGACTGAGGCAGGAACCCTGGGTAGCTGGAGGTAGCGTGACTGAGGCAGGAACCCTGGGTAGCTGGAGGTAGCGTGGCTGAGGCAGGAACCCTGGGTAGCTGGAGGTAGCGTGACTGAGGCAGGAACCCTGGGTAGCTGGAGGTAGCGTGACTGAGGCAGGAACCCTGGGTAGCTGGAGGTAGCGTGACTGAGGCAGGAACCCTGGGTAGCTGGAGGTAGCGTGGCTGAGGCAGGAACCCTGGGTAGCTGGAGGTAGCGTGACTGAGGCAGGAACCCTGGGTAGCTGGAGGTAGCGTGACTGAGGCAGGAACCCTGGGTAGCTGGAGGTAGCGTGACTGAGGCAGGAACCCTGGGTAGCTGGAGGTAGCGTGACTGAGGCAGGAACCCTGGGTAGCTGGAGGTAGCGTGATTGAGGCAGGAACCCTGGGTAGCTGGAGGTAGCGTGGCTGAGGCAGGAACCCTGGGTAGCTGGAGGTAGCGTGACTGAGGCAGGAACCCTGGATAGCTGGAGGTAGCGTGACTGAGGCAGGAACCCTGGGTAGCTGGAGGTAGCGTGACTGAGGCAGGAACCCTGGGTAGCTGGAGGTAGCGTGGCTGAGGCAGGAACCCTGGGTAGCTGGAGGTAGCGTGGCTGAGGCAGGAACCCTGGGTAGCTGGAGGTAGCGTGACTGAGGCAGGAACCCTGGGTAGCTGGAGGTAGCGTGACTGAGGCAGGAACCCTGGGTAGCTGGAGGTAGCGTGACTGAGGCAGGAACCCTGGGTAGCTGGAGGTAGCGTGACTGAGGCAGGAACCCTGGGTAGCTGGAGGTAGCGTGACTGAGGCAGGAACCCTGGGTAGCTGGAGGTAGCGTGACTGAGGCAGGAACCCTGGGTAGCTGGAGGTAGCGTGACTGAGGCAGGAACCCTGGGTAGCTGGAGGTAGCGTGACTGAGGCAGGAACCCTGGGTAGCTGGAGGTAGCGTGGCTGAGGCAGGAACCCTGGGTAGCTGGAGGTAGCGTGACTGAGGCAGGAACCCTGGGTAGCTGGAGGTAGCGTGACTGAGGCAGGAACCCTGGGTAGCTGGAGGTAGCGTGACTGAGGCAGGAACCCTGGGTAGCTGGAGGTAGCGTGACTGAGGCAGGAACCCTGGGTAGCTGGAGGTAGCGTGACTGAGGCAGGAACCCTGGGTAGCTGGAGGTAGCGTGACTGAGGCAGGAACCCTGGGTAGCTGGAGGTAGCGTGACTGAGGCAGGAACCCTGGGTAGCTGGAGGTAGCGTGACTGAGGCAGGAACCCTGGGTAGCTGGAGGTAGCGTGGCTGAGGCAGGAACCCTGGGTAGCTGGAGGTAGCGTGGCTGAGGCAGGAACCCTGGGTAGCTGGAGGTAGCGTGACTGAGGCAGGAACCCTGGGTAGCTGGAGGTAGCGTGACTGAGGCAGGAACCCTGGGTAGCTGGAGGTAGCGTGACTGAGGCAGGAACCCTGGGTAGCTGGAGGTAGCGTGACTGAGGCAGGAACCCTGGGTAGCTGGAGGTAGCGTGGCTGAGGCAGGAACCCTGGGTAGCTGGAGGTAGCGTGGCTGAGGCAGGAACCCTGGGTAGCTGGAGGTAGCGTGGCTGAGGCAGGAACCCTGGGTAGCTGGAGGTAGCGTGACTGAGGCAGGAACCCTGGGTAGCTGGAGGTAGCGTGTCTGAGGCAGGAACCCTGGGTAGCTGGAGGTAGCGTGACTGAGGCAGGAACCCTGGGTAGCTGGAGGTAGCGTGACTGAGGCAGGAACCCTGGGTAGCTGGAGGTAGCGTGACTGAGGCAGGAACCCTGGGTAGCTGGAGGTAGCGTGACTGAGGCAGGAACCCTGGGTAGCTGGAGGTAGCGTGACTGAGGCAGGAACCCTGGGTAGCTGGAGGTAGCGTGGCTGAGGCAGGAACCCTGGGTAGCTGGAGGTAGCGTGACTGAGGCAGGAACCCTGGGTAGCTGGAGGTAGCGTGGCTGAGGCAGGAACCCTGGGTAGCTGGAGGTAGCGTGGCTGAGGCAGGAACCCTGGGTAGCTGGAGGTAGCGTGGCTGAGGCAGGAACCCTGGGTAGCTGGAGGTAGCGTGGCTGAGGCATGAACCCTGGGTAGCTGGAGGTATAGGTTAGGAGGCTATGCCCTAATAGGCCTACTGTAGTGTTCCTTTAGTCTTGTGTTAATAATAATAATAATGTATTACTGCCAGTACATGTACAAGGTATACAGACCATAGCTGACATCAATGACGTACTACTATTTAAAAAGCCGCTTGTTATGCTAAACATTTCGGGCATATTAGGTTAATATTGTCCCCAGGATGCGACCCACACCAGTCCACTAACACCCAGGTACCTACTTACTGCTAGGTGAACAGTGACAGCAGGTGTCTTAAGGAAACATGTACCGGGGATCAAACCACGAACCTCATTGTTAGAGCTGAATGTGATACCACTCGAGCTACGGGGCATCTTAATGATAGATTAGTTGACTCCATGGACAGTGTGTATAATTGGAGGGCATTGTAAAGATCAACTCCTCTGCGGCCCAGTCCATGACCACTGTACACTGTACACCGTACACTGTACACTGTACACTGTACACCGTACACTGTACACCGTACACTGTACACTGTACACCGTACACTGTACACTGTACACTGTACACTGTACACTGTACACTGTACACCGTACACTGTACACTGTACACTGTACACCGTACACTGTACACCGTACACTGTACACTGTACACTGTACACTGTACACTGTACACTGTACACTGTACACCGTACACTGTACACTGTACACTGTACACTGTACACCGTACACCGTACACTGTACACTGTACACTGTACAATGGCCCGCCAGGTCTTGAAGAAAGATGCATGGTTCACTGTGCACTGCATGGTTCACTGTGCACTGCATGGTTCACTGTGCACTGCATGGTTCACTGTGCACTGCATGGTTCACTGTGCACTGCATGGTTCACTGTGCACTGCATGGTTCACTGCACACTGCATGGTTCACTGTGCACTGCATGGTTCACTGTGCACTGCATGGTTCACTGTGCACTGCATGGTTCACTGCGCACTGCATGGTTCACTGCACACTGCATGGTTCACTGCACACTGCATGGTTCACTGCACACTGCATGGTTCACTGTGCACTGCATGGTTCACTGTGCACTGCATGGTTCACTGTGCACTGCATGGTTCACTGTGCACTGCATGGTTCACTGTGCACTGCATGGTTCACTGCGCACTGCATGGTTCACTGTGCACTGCATGGTTCACTGTGCACTGCATGGTTCACTGCACACTGCATGGTTCACTGTGCACTGCATGGTTCACTGTGCACTGCATGGTTCACTGTGCACTGCATGGTTCACTGCGCACTGCATGGTTCACTGCACACTGCATGGTTCACTGCACACTGCATGGTTCACTGCACACTGCATGGTTCACTGCGCACTGCATGGTTCACTGTGCACTGCATGGTTCACTGTGCACTGCATGGTTCACTGTGCACTGCATGGTTCACTGTGCACTGCATGGTTCACTGCGCACTGCATGGTTCACTGTGCACTGCATGGTTCACTGTGCACTGCATGGTTCACTGCACACTGCATGGTTCACTGTGCACTGCATGGTTCACTGTGCACTGCATGGTTCACTGTGCACTGCATGGTTCACTGTGCACTGCATGGTTCACTGCGCACTGCATGGTTCACTGCACACTGCATGGTTCACTGCACACTGCATGGTTCACTGTGCACTGCATGGTTCACTGTGCACTGCATGGTTCACTGTGCACTGCATGGTTCACTGTGCACTGCATGGTTCACTGCGCACTGCATGGTTCACTGCACACTGCATGGTTCACTGCGCACTGCATGGTTCACTGTGCACTGCATGGTTCACTGTGCACTGCATGGTTCACTGCACACTGCATGGTTCACTGTGCACTGCATGGTTCACTGCACACTGCATGGTTCACTGCGCACTGCATGGTTCACTGTGCACTGCATGGTTCACTGCACACTGCATGGTTCACTGCACACTGCATGGTTCACTGCGCACTGCATGGTTCACTGTGCACTGCATGGTTCACTGCACACTGCATGGTTCACTGCACACTGCATGGTTCACTGCACACTGCATGGTTCACTGCACACTGCATGGTTCACTGCACACTGCATGGTTCACTGCACACTGCATGGTTCACTGCACACTGCATGGTTCACTGCGCACTGCATGGTTCACTGCACACTGCATGGTTCACTGCACACTGCATGGTTCACTGCACACTGCATGGTTCACTGTGCACTGCATGGTTCACTGCACACTGCATGGTTCACTGCGCAGTGCATGGTTCACTGCACACTGCATGGTTCACTGCACACTGCATGGTTCACTGCACACTGCATGGTTCACTGTGCACTGCATGGTTCACTGCACACTGCATGGTTCACTGTGCACTGCATGGTTCACTGCACACTGCATGGTTCACTGCACACTGCATGGTTCACTGCACACTGCATGGTTCACTGTGCACTGCATGGTTCACTGTGCACTGCATGGTTCACTGTGCACTGCATGGTTCACTGCACACTGCATGGTTCACTGCACACTGCATGGTTCACTGCACACTGCATGGTTCACTGTGCACTGCATGGTTCACTGCGCACTGCATGGTTCACTGCACACTGCATGGTTCACTGCACACTGCATGGTTCACTGTGCACTGCATGGTTCACTGCGCACTGCATGGTTCACTGCACACTGCATGGTTCACTGCACACTGCATGGTTCACTGCGCACTGCATGGTTCACTGCACACTGCATGGTTCACTGCGCACTGCATGGTTCACTGCGCACTGCATGGTTCACTGCGCACTGCATGGTTCACTGCACACTGCATGGTTCACTGCGCACTGCATGGTTCACTGCACACTGCATGGTTCACTGCGCACTGCATGGTTCACTGCGCACTGCATGGTTCACTGCACACTGCATGGTTCACTGCGCACTGCATGGTTCACTGCACACTGCATGGTTCACTGCACACTGCATGGTTCACTGCGCACTGCATGGTTCACTGTGCACTGCATGGTTCACTGCGCACTGCATGGTTCACTGCGCACTGCATGGTTCACTGCGCACTGCATGGTTCACTGTGCACTGCATGGTTCACTGCACACTGCATGGTTCACTGCACACTGCATGGTTCACTGCGCACTGCATGGTTCACTGCGCACTGCATGGTTCACTGTGCACTGCATGGTTCACTGCACACTGCATGGTTCACTGCACACTGCATGGTTCACTGCGCACTGCATGGTTCACTGTGCCCTGCATGGTTCACTGCGCACTGCATGGTTCACTGCGCACTGCATGGTTCACTGCGCACTGCATGGTTCACTGCGCACTGCATGGTTCACTGTGCACTGCATGGTTCACTGCACACTGCATGGTTCACTGCACACTGCATGGTTCACTGCGCACTGCATGGTTCACTGCGCACTGCATGGTTCACTGTGCACTGCATGGTTCACTGTGCACTGCATGGTTCACTGCGCACTGCATGGTTCACTGTGCACTGCATGGTTCACTGCACACTGCATGGTTCACTGTGCACTGCATGGTTCACTGTGCACTGCATGGTTCACTGTGCACTGCATGGTTCACTGTGCACTGCATGGTTCACTGCACACTGCATGGTTCACTGTGCACTGCATGGTTCACTGTGCACTGCATGGTTCACTGCACACTGCATGGTTCACTGTGCACTGCATGGTTCACTGCACACTGCATGGTTCACTGTGCACTGCATGGTTCACTGTGCACTGCATGGTTCACTGCACACTGCATGGTTCACTGTGCACTGCATGGTTCACTGTGCACTGCATGGTTCACTGTGCACTGCATGGTTCACTGCACACTGCATGGTTCACTGTGCACTGCATGGTTCACTACGCACTGCATGGTTCACTACGCACTGCATGGTTCACTGCGCACTGCATGGTTCACTGTGCACTGCATGGTTCACTGTGCACTGCATGGTTCACTGTGCACTGCATGGTTCACTGCGCACTGCATGGTTCACTGCGCACTGCATGGTTCACTGCGCACTGCATGGTTCACTGCGCACTGCATGGTTCACTGCGCACTGCATGGTTCACTACGCACTGCATGGTTCACTACGCACTGCATGGTTCACTGCGCACTGCATGGTTCACTGCACACTGCATGGTTCACTGCGCACTGCATGGTTCACTACGCACTGCATGGTTCACTGCACACTGCATGGTTCACTGCACACTGCATGATTCACTGCACACTGCATGGTTCACTGCACACTGCATGGTTCACTGCACACTGCATGGTTCACTACGCACTGCATGGTTCACTACGCACTGCATGGTTCACTGCACACTGCATGGTTCACTGCACACTGCATGGTTCACTGCACACTGCATGGTTCACTGCGCACTGCATGGTTCACTGCGTTAAGAGAGTTAAGTTAAAAACAGTAAGATAGTCCAAGGGTTTCTACAGAGTTTAACGTTAGTTCGTTATATCAAGGGAAGTGCGCGAGTGGGATGCGTCCCGTAGTTCTGTTGGTAGCGCACTCACCTCACAAATTGAGGTCCGTGGTTCGATCCCCGGTATGCGAGGAAGCATTGCTTACCTAGCAGTAAGTAGGTACCTGGATGTTAGCCGACTGGTATGGGTAGACAACTACTGATATGTCTGAAACAACCATTAACATGTCTGAGCAATTAGTTTCGGATACCGTGTACATTCGGTTCTCTTATACATCTCCGTTATGTGATGAATGGTTTTGAAAGTCGACAAGTTGAAGAATTGAGACACTTATATAATATATGGGAATCTTTATTGAAGAAACGTTTCGCCACACAGTGGCTTCATCAGTCCAATACAAAGCAGGAAGGTATAAGGAGAGGAGGAGTTTGAAGTAATCATTCCCTCAGCCTGGAATCGATGTGTTCAGTCCATCACTCCTACAAGAGTGATGGACTGGACACAGCTCCATTATATAGTGCATATATATTCCCCCATAAATGCGTTTGAAAAAGACCGTCCAGAATAAAATAGTAGCTTGAAGGTCTTTCACAGCGTTCCTCAAGTTTGACCTTATTTTTTTCAATCACATTTATGAAAAATTGCCCTAATAAGGTCTTGCAAGGACCCCAGTGGAAATAAGTCAATAAATAACTTTGTCTGACTTTTCTGGAGGTTATCTAGGTAATTTACACACGTTACTAGGTATTATAATTGTACTTATGTGTACCTGTGCCTAAATAGATTTACTAAAATAGATTTACTAAAGCTCCCGCTTCACACACGGAGGGCCCGGGTTCGATTCCCGGCGGGTGGAAACATTTCGGCACGTTTCCTTACACCTGTTGTCCTGTTCACCTAGCAGCAAATAGGTACCTGGGTGTTAGTCGACTGGTGTGGGTGGCATCCTGGGGGACAAGATTGAGGACCCCAATGGAAATAAGTTAGACAGTCCTCGATGACGCACTGACTTTCTTGGGTTATCCTGGGTGGCTAACCCTCCGGGGTTAAAAATCCGAACGAAATCTTATCTTATCTTATCTCTTACGTAGAGGAGCTTTGTTAGAGCTGAATGGGCACAATTTGATTGAGTCCCCCTTTTACCACCTCCGTTTTTTGTGATAACATTTCCTTAACAGTTTCCCTTTTTCTATAGATATGATCATGGGGAGGGATTGATACCGGCGAAGGGCTCTTGATCCACCGAAGTGGAGCTATTCTACCTTAACCTGGATCAAACCTGATTATCTCCCATTCCCTGGGCACTATATTGTCCCTTAGAGTTTAGCGATTTCCCCATAAATCTACTTCAAGGTGGCAACAGGTGGCAGGTAACATGCCCAGCTTTAATACTCATCCCCAGGATCGAACCCGGATGCTTTGAGTGTAATAATAACAATAATAATAATCTTTATTTCTAGAAGTACATGGTACAACTTATACAGACTATAGCTGACATCAGTGACTCACTATATAGAAGTCCCTTGTTATGCAGAGCATTTCGGGCAAATTAGGTTAATTTTGTCCCCAGAATGCGACCCACACCAGTCGATTAACACCCAGGCACTGCTAGGTGAACAGGGACAGCTACCACTGAACCAGTAGAACCTGGGAGTGGAACCTGAACCTGGGAGTGGAATTTGGACCTGCTGGTGTGTACTTACCAGCTGTTGTGGATCACTATACTGCAGTGTTTTGCGAACCTATCTCCCGACTGTGAGGAAGCATATAAGAAATTAAGTGAATTAATAAGTAATTAGGTGAGTAAATAAGTAACTTTAGTAAATAAGTTAGTAATAAGCTTTTAAATTAGCTGCGGTAGCTGTTCTTAGCTTGTAAATAAGGGTAGGAACTCAACCTAGTGTCGTAAACCCTTGTGTAAATAAAAATAGGCAAACAAATAAGTACACAGATAAGCAAGCAAGCAGGTGTAGCTTTTGATCATTGGACTGAGACCTTGTTCTGGCTTCCCTGGCTCATCTTATAACAAAATTTCAATTGTCGTGATGATGGTGGATTTCACATAGGCATTATTCATCTAATTAGGTATGTTACAGGAAGGTATTGGTGGTAAATGAGAGAGAGAGAGAGAGAGAGAGAGAGAGAGAGAGAGAGAGAGAGAGAGAGAGACAGATGGCTCCAACTTCATCCTGTTCCCTACTTGTATGTCTCATAACAATAAAAATGCTTTCAAATGAGCTGATGTAGTAACAGCTCTTAGCTTGTCAATAAAGTTAGGAATCCTTAACCTGTAAATAGCTTGTCAATAAAGCTAGGGATCCTTAACCTTGTCAAACCATGTGTAAAAAAAAAAAAAAAAAAAAAAAAAAAGAGAGAGAGTCTAGCGTTATAACAGTTCCCTGCCATTCACTCGCTGCTATCCAAGTTCTCTCAATGAAGTATTGATCTTTGCCTTCTGTCTCCTCTCTCCCCCCTTCCCCTCTTTTCCCCTTCCTCTCTCCCCTCTTCCCTCCCTCCCTCCTCAGCCCCTCGTCCCACCCCCACTATAGTTAGCTAGTTCATGTCTATTACACTAGGGTTATTCAAATCACAGCTAGTATTGTCACTACGCTTCTTTAATTTCTAAGTTAGGGATTACAGCAACTTTAGAAGTGAGAAATATACATCTTTAGGTGTGTATATATCCAGATACATGTGTCTTGGTGTATATACATTGAGATACATAGCTTTTCGGTGTATATACTCCGATATGTACATCACTTGGTACATGTACACTGAGAGGTATACACTTCTCTGTGTATATATACTCAAATATGCATCTCATTTGTTTATATACAATGAGATACCTATATATATATACACTGTCAGTGTATATATACCGAGTGTATATGGTATATACACTTGTCAGTGTATATACCATACCACTGCGTTAGTTTTTATACGTACCAAACACTGACGTGATTTAATTAAGTTAAATTTAGTAAACACGGAATTAACAGATAAATCAAGGCAGTGACATATTAGTTTAGTTAATAAATCAGATCAGGACTCGGGATGCAAGACGGACTCGTCCTCGAGCCAATGTTTCGCCCTTGAGTACAGATTCATAGGGAATGGGTAAAGCTCTGCACAGAACGAAACGTCTTGTCCGTGTTGAAACGTGGCAGTGGCATGTTGGGTCATGTTTTGTAATTGGTTATTTCCATGTTACATAGGCGGTTTTTTTTTCTGATGTAAATAAAATTACGACTGCGTTGGAATGGTGGTAGTAGTGGTAGATGGTGGTAGTAGTGGTAGATGGTGGTAGTAGTGGTAGATGGTGGTAGTAGTGGTAGATGGTGGTAGTAGTGGTAGATGGTGGTAGTAGTGGTAGATGGTGGTAGTAGTGGTAGATGGTGGTAGTAGTGGTAGATGGTGGCATGGTGGTAGTAGTGGTAGATGGTGGTAGTAGTGGTAGATGGTGGTAGTAGTGGTAGATGGTGGTAGTAGTAGCAGATGGTGGTAGTAGTGGTAGATGGTGGTAGTAGTGGTAGATGGTGGTAGTAGTGGTAGATGGTGGTAGTAGTGGTAGATGGTGGTAGTAGTAGCAGATGGTGGTAGTAGTGGTAGATGGTGGTAGTAGTGGTAGATGGTGGTAGTAGTGGTAGATGGTGGCGGTGGAGGCAGGTGGTTGGTAAGCAAATATAACGGTAGCCGGATACTACTGCAAGTAGCGTAGCCTAGCGTGTTGTTCCATCATTACTAAGAGATATATATTTCTTGCGTCCTCTTGAACGGCTCTCGATACATCCTGTCTTGATCCTTATCTATGAGTGGGTGTGGGCAGGTGTGAGTTGAACCTGCTTAGCATGGGCCTGTAGGCCTAGGTCGTAATTTTTTTCGGGGTTATATTTCGTAGGGTGTGGGTGACTGCTGTCTATGTGTCTGTTTAGTAGTAAGTAGGTACCTGGTAGGTACCTGAATGCTAGTTGACGTCTTGTGGGTATTACTGTAAAGGATTCGCCTAAAAAGCGAATGTGTGGATGGGTAAGCCAGCGGAAGGCCTCGGTCAGATGACCAAAAGCTCCAGCTGCGGGTCATCGTATGACTAAGATCAGCGTCAGGAAACACTTGTCCTGTTTCCTGACAAACCTTACCTAACTTAACTTACCTAAAATGGGGTTTAAAGTAGTGTGTTTATATACTAACACATGTACACCTGTATGTGTATATTTCTCAATATACAGATATACACCTCTATACGTATATTCACTGAGTATATATACAACACCCCTCGTTGTGTATATCTGTTATATATGCATATAATTTCCTTACCTCCCACCCCTCGTAACACCTCCGATATTCACCTATAATTGTAGTCGGTATAATCAGGTTTTCCAGGAAGACTAACAGAGAATTTACGATCATTTCTGGGAATCTTGAGGCCCAGCCACACCTCTTCTAAGACATAAAAGAAAAAAAAATAGATTTGAATCTAAGTAAATATTTACTAATGTGATAGAAAACGGAACTTCGTGACAGGTTTTATGGGTGACTAATGTTCGTTGTACACGACGGTCGTCCATTCACAAATTTCAATCTTAGTTGGTTGTAAAACCGCTTAGCAGTTGTTTTGGGTTATCATAGTAGGTCTCTGCGTTATAACTACGGTCTTCATCGTGCTGTAGAACGATAAACAGTGCGTCATGCAGGTAGCGACGATAGCTTACAAGAAGTGTAGGACTTTCCCAGAAATTCCCCGCATATCATTGGCTTCAGGGAAAGGCTCCTCACCCGAGGTACATAATAATAATAATAATAATAATAATAATAATAATAATAATAATAATAATAATAATCTTATTTCTACATGATACAACTTATACAGACCATAGCTGACATCAATGATATACTATTATATAGAAAGCCCCTTGTTATGCAGAGCATTTCCGGCAAATTAGGTCACTTTTGTCCCCAGGATGCGATCCACTAATACCCAGGTACCTATTTTACTGATAGGTGAACACGGACAGTAGATGTCTTATGGAAACACGTCCGAATGGTTTCCAGCCGTATCGGGGATCGACCCCTGGAGCACAGTGTGTGAACTAACAATCGAGCTACGGGACACCCTGAAGGTATATATGCCCAGAGTGAGGCGTGGTGAACAGGTGACCTGCAACCTTAATGACCCTAGTGTAGTTGACGTTTAGCAAGTTTTAACAAACTATTCAGTGTGTTTATCCATTAAACAATACGGAATGAACACACACACACATGTATGTGTGTGTGTATATATATATATATATATATATATATATATATATATATATATATATATATATATATATATATATATATATATATATATATATATATATATATGTACTCACCTATTTGTGGTTGCAGGGGTCGAGTCATAGCTCCTGGCCCCGCCTCTTCACTGATTGCTACTAGGTCCTCTCTCTCCCTGCTCCATGAGCTTTATCATACCTCGCCTTAAAACTATGTATGGTTCCCGCCTCCACTACTTCACTTTCTAGGCTATTCCACGGCTTGACTACTCTATGACTGAAGAAATACTTCCTAACATCCCTTTGATTCATCTGAGTCTTCAACTTCCAATTGTGACCTCTTGTGTCTGTGTCCCATCTCTGGAACATCCCGTCTTTGTCCACCTCGTCTATTCCGCGCAGTATTTTATATGTCGTTATCATGTCTCCCCTGACCCTCCTTGCCTCCAGTGTCGTCAGGCCGATTTCCCTCAACCTTTCTTCGTAGGACAATCCCCGTAGCTCTGGGACTAGTCTTGTTGCAAACCTTTGCACTTTCTCTAATTTCTCGACGTGCTTGACTAGGTGTGGATTCCAAACTGGTGCTGCATACTCCAGTATGGGCCTGACGTAAATGGTATACAGAGTCTTGAACGAATCCTTACTGAGGTATCGGAACGCTATCCGTAGGTTTGCCAGGCGCCCGTATGCTGCAGCAGTTATCTGATTGATGTGCGCCTCGGGAGATATGCTCGGTGTTATACTCACCCCCAGATCTTTTCCCTTGAGTGAGGTTTGCAGACTTTGGCCGTCTAAACTATATTGTGTCTGCGGTCTTCTTTGCCCTTCCCCAATCTTCATGACTTTGCATTTGGCAGGGTTAAACTCAAGGAGCCAGTTGCTGGGCCAGGCTTGTAGCCTGTCCAGGTCTCTTTGTAGTCCTGCCTGATCCTCATCCGATTTGATTCTTCTCATTAACTTCACATCGTCCGCAAACAAGGACATTTCTGAGTCTATCCCTTCCGTTATGTCATTCACATATACCAAGAACAGCACAGGTCCTAGGACTGACCCCTGTGGAACCCCGCTTGTCACAGGCGCCCACTCTGACACCTCGTCACGTACCATGACTCGTTGTTGCCTCCCTGTCAGGTATTCTCTGATCCATTGCAGTGCCTTTCCTGTTATGTGTGCCTGATCCTCTAGCTTTTGCAGTAACCTCTTGTGAGGAACTGTGTCGAAGGCCTTCTTGCAATCCAAAAAAATGCAGTCGATCCACCCCTCTCTCTCTTGTCTTACTTCTGTCACCTTGTCATAAAACTCTAGTAGGTTTGTGACACAGGATTTTCCCTCCCTGAAACCATGCTGGTTGTCAATTATACACTTGTTTCTTTCCAGGTGCTCCACCACTCTCCTCCTGATGATCTTCTCCATGACCTTGCATACTATACATGTTAGTGATACAGGTCTGTAGTTTAGTGCCTCATGTCTGTCTCCCTTTTTAAAAATTGGGACTACATTTGCCATCTTCCATACCTCAGGGAGTTGCCCAGTTTCAAATGATGTGTTGAAGATCTTTGTTAACGGTACACACAATATCTCTGCTCCCTCTTTAAGGACCCACGGAGAGATGTTGTCTGGTCCCACCGCCTTTGAGGTGTCAAGTTCGCATAGCAGCTTCTTCACCTCCTCCTTGGTTATATGTACCTCATCCAGCACTTGCTGGTGCACCCCCCTGCTCTGATTTCCTGGAGTCCTACTGGTTTCCACTGTAAATACTTCTTTAAATCTTGTGTTGAGCTCCTGACATACCTCCCGGTCGTTTCTTGTGAATTCCCCATCACCCTTCCTCAGTCTGATTACCTGGTCCTTGACTGTTGTTTTCCTCCTGATGTGGCTGTACAACAGCTTCGGGTCAGTCTTGACTTTCGATGCTATGTCATTTTCGTATTGCCGCTGAGCCTCCCTTCTTATCTGTGCATATTCGTTTCTGACTCTTCGGCTAATCTCTTTATTTTCCTGAGTTCTCTGTCTTCTGTACCTTTTCCATTCTCTAGTACACCTAGTTTTTGCCTCCCTACACCTTTGGGTGAACCAAGGACTCGTTCTGTTCTTCCCATTATTTCTGTTTCCCTTAGGAACAAACCTCTCCTCTGCCTCCTTGCATTTTGTTGCCACATAGTCCATCATTTCTTGTACTGGTTTTCCTGTCAGTTCCCTCTCCCACTGAATGTCTTGAAAGAAGTTCCTCAAGCCTGAGTAGTTTCCCCTTTTGTAGTTTGGTTTTTCCCACCCTATTCCTTCTGTTCTCTCCACTTGGAGCTCAACTGTGTAGTCGAGGCACAGAACCACATGATCACTAACTCCCAGGGGCCTTTCACACATGATATCCTCGATGTCAGAACTACTCAAGGTGAACACAAGGTCCAGTCTTGCTGGTTCATCCTCTCCTCTCTCTCTGGTAGTGTCTCTAACATGTTGATGCATGAGGTTTCCCAGTACCACATCCATCATCTTGGCTCTCCATGTTTCGGGACCCCCATGGGGCTCCAGGTTTTCCCAGTCAATCTCCTTGTGATTGAAATCACCCATAACTAGTAACTTTGCTCCCCCATGTGTGCTCTCCTGGCCACCTCGGCTAGTGTGTCGACCATTGCTCTGTTGCTCTCATCGTATTCTTCTCTTGGCCTCCTGCAGTTCTGTGGGGGGTTGTACATTACTGCAATTATCACCTTATGTCCCTCAGACTGGATTGTTTCTACTAAGTAGTCCTTTTCGCCCGTGCCATCCATTCCTTCCATTTTCTCAACCCCCTACTGGTTTTTAATGAGCAGTGCAACTCCTCCTCCCCCTCTCCTCCCTCTGTCTTTCCTGAGGATTTGATATCCGGGTGGAAAGATTGAATCTGTTATTATTCTGGTGAGTTTTGTTTCTGTGAGTGCTATTATGTCTGGGGATGTCTCCTTGATTCTTTCGTGCCACTCCTCATACTTATTTGTTATTCCATCTGCATTTGTATACCACACCTTCAACTTCTTTTCTAAGATTGTGGTCTGGGAGGTGTATTGGGGTTGGGGAAGTGGGAGACCTGATAAGGAACTATGGGTGGTTGCTGTGGGGGTGGAGTTTGTAATGTAGTGGGTGGGTGTGTGTGTGTGTGTGTGTACTCACCTACTTTTGTGGTAGTGAGCACATAGATATTATTATTATTATTATTATTATTATTATTATTATTATTATTATTATTATTATTATTATTATTATGCACGTGAAGCTCCAAGCCCGAATGGGGGATGATGCAGCTCCTGGATGGCGAGTAAGAGCGTCCCTGACCCGACCTTCCGGAACCTTTAAGGTCAGTGTCTGCTTTTCCCTAAATTGAAGGTGATGGAGCGTTGCCCCCTTCCCCCCCCCCCGCCCCCCGTCTAGGCTGGCGGCGGTGTCAGCAGGGTCAGTGACTGGCACTACCAGCAAGGCAGCCAGGCAGGCAGGCAGCAGTGCCTGGGACAGAGGCACGACAAGTGCCGATATGATTGCCCTGAAACTGTAGTTATTTTTTTCATAGATGTTGGTGAGAGTAAGAAGAGAGAGTGTCGGTTGAGAGACCAGGAGAGGGAATAATGAGAGGTATTATTGCGGCCACGTTCCCCCTCCCCGGAATGTTCTCAAGGCAGTACAAATAAGGTTAGGGAGGGTGTGTGATGGGAGGTGGAGTTAAGGATAGGCTACACTAGGTTAGGTTAGGCTAAATTTGTCAGGAAAGAGGACAATCGTTTCCTGACGAGGCTCTTAGTCATATGATGACCCACAGCTGGAGCTTCCATTGGCTTACCCGTCCACCCTTTTAAAAATTATGGTGGTGTGGTTAAGTTAGATTGTAATAGTAGTGGTTGTAAGAGTAGTAGGGCTTAGTAGTTCTAGTGACAGTAGTAGTAGTAGTAGTTGTAGCAGGAGCAGTAAAAGTAGCAGTAGTATCAGCAGGTGTAGTAGTAACCTGCTGTTAGGTGACGGTGAGTTAATCCTTTTAAGAAGGAATTTGTGTTAATATCTGAGAGGCGGCGAAGGTGTCTTTATGGTACATAAGAGTGTATGTGTATAGTATGACTGTGTATATAGTAGGAGTGTATGTGTGTAGTATGACTGTGTATATAGTAGGAGTGTATGTGTGTAGTATGAGTGTATGTGTGCAGTATGAGTGTATGTGTGTAGTATGAGTGTATGTGTTTGGACTAGTGCCACCATCACCATAGCCTTCACAAATCTAATCCCCTCCCCTCCCAATCAATACATATTTCGTAGCCTAGTGTTGTATACTGACATGTTCCTGGCATACTTACGTGTATTAGCCAGAGGTATACACATACTCACAAATCCCATACACACCCTTAATAGTAGAAGAGTGGACACTACAAGTCAGAGGATATTGACCAGAAAAAAACAATTGAGAGTATGGCACATAGATATTGATGACTCACAAAATCATAACAACAAGATAGGAAAGAAATCAGGGAACGAGTGTGGTTTGAGTAAGCGTATCAAGCGGGGTAGCCCAAGTACTAGTGTTGGGACCAAGGGACAAGCAAGATATGTTCATGAACCTGGATAAACTGAGAGATTGTTTAGACTAACTGTTGGATTGATCAGATAAGTTGCTACTGGAGTTCAACCTCCCCCAGTAAATGGACGATAATGAAAATTGGGGAAGAGAAAAGAAAGCCAGAGGTGTGCAGCATCTGACCTCACTCAGAAAGGAAGTCCTCGGGGTGAGCATAGTGGCCAGCATATCACCAGAGACTCATGTCAGCTGAATAACCTCTGCAGCCAATGCTCGTCTGGTGAACTTAAGAGCAGCCTTAAGGAATCTCAGCACAAAGAAGTCAGTCACGATCTTATACACGAAGTACGTCAAACCCATCCTGGAGTATGAAGCACCATCATGGAACCCCCTCCCTCCTCACCTGATAAACCATGTAAAGAAAATGGAGAAAGTACCGAAAGTGCTGAAATGTGTCAGCCTGAGCTGGGAGATTTGAGTAGTGTCAGCCTCAGTTGAGAGACTTCAGTAGTGTCAGCCTGAGCTGGAAGACTTCAGTAGTGTCAGCCTCAGTTAAGAGACTTCAGTAGTGTCAGCCTGAGCTGGAAGACTTCAGGAGTGTCAGCCTGAGTTGGGAGACTTCAGTAGTGTCAGTCTCAGCTGGGAGACTTCAGTAGTGTCAGCCTCAGCTGGGAGACTTCAGTAGTGTCAGCCTCAGCTGGGAGACGTCAGTAGAGCATATTATCCGACATAGAAGGTCGTCTGGGTGTATGATTCATAGTAGTGTGTGTAGGAGGGAGGTGGGGGTGGAGCAAGCAGGGGTGGGTGGGGGTGGAGCAAGCAGGGGTGGGTGGGGGTGGAGCAAGCAGGGGTGGGTGGGGTGGAGCAAGCAGGGGTGGGTGGGGGTGGAACAAACAGGGGTGGGTGGGGGTGGAGCAAGCAGGGGTGGGTGGGGGTGGAGCAAGCAGGGGTGGGTGGGGTGGAGCAAGCAGGGGTGGGTGGGGGTGGAACAAACAGGGGTGGGTGGGGGTGGAGCAAGCAGGGGTGGGTGGGGGTGGAGCAAGCAGGGGTGGGTGGGGGTGGAGCAAGCAGGGGTGGGTGGGGGTGGAGCAAGCAGGGGTGGGTGGGGGTGGAGCAAGCAGGGGTGGGTGGGGGTGGAGCAAGCAGGGGTGGGTGGGGTGGAGCAAGCAGGGGTGGGTGGGGGTGGAACAAACAGGGGTGGGTGGGGGTGGAGCAAGCAGGGGTGGGTGGGGGTGGAGCAAGCAGGGGTGGGTGGGGGTGGAGCAAGCAGGGGTGGGTGGGGGTGGAGCAAGCAGGGGTGGGTGGGGGTGGAGCAAGCAGGGGTGGGTGGGGGTGGAGCAAGCAGGGGTGGGTGGGGGTGGAGCAAGCAGGGGTGGGTGGGGGTGGAGCAAGCAGGGGTGGGTGGGGGTGGAGCAAGCAGGGGTGGGTGGGGTGGAGCAAGCAGGGGTGGGTGGGGGTGGAGCAAGCAGGGGTGGGTGGGGGTGGAGCAAGCAGGGGTGGGTGGGGGTGGAGCAAGGAGGGGTGGGTGGGGGTGGAGCAAGCAGGGGTGGGTGGGGGTGGAGCAAGCAGGGGTGGGTGGGGGTGGAGCAAGCAGGGGTGGGTGGGGGTGGAGCAAGCAGGGGTGGGTGGGGGTGGAGCAAGCAGGGGTGGGTGGGGGTGGAGCAAGCAGGGGTGGGTGGGGGTGGAGCAAGCAGGGGTGGGTGGGGGTGGAGCAAGCAGGGGTGGGTGGGGTGGAGCAAGCAGGGGTGGGTGGGGGTGGAGCAAGCAGGGGTGGGTGGGGGTGGAGCAAGCAGGGGTGGGTGGGGGTGGAGCAAGCAGGGGTGGGTGGGGTGGAGCAAGCAGGGGTGGGTGGGGGTGGAGCAAGCAGGGGTGGGTGGGGGTGGAGCAAGCAGGGGTGGGTGGGGGTGGAGCAAGCAGGGGTGGGTGGGGAGGAGCAAGCAGGGGTGGGTGGGGGCGGAGCAAGCAGGGGTGGGTGGGGGTGGAGCAAGCAGGGGTGGGTGGGGGTGGAGCAAGCAGGGGTGGGTGGGGGTGGAGCAAGCAGGGGTGGGTGGGGGTGGAGCAAGCAGGGGTGGGTGGGGGTGGAGCAAGCAGGGGTGGGTGGGGGTGGAGCAAGCAGAGCTGGGTGGGGTGGAGCAAGCAGGGGTGGGTGGGGGTGGAGCAAGCAGGGGTGGGTGGAGCAAGCAGGGGTGGATGGGGGTGAAGCAAGCAGAGCTGGGTGGGGGTGAAGCAAGCAGAGCTGGGTGGGGTGGAGCAAGCAGGGGTGGGTGGGGGTGGAGCAAGCAGGGGTGGGTGGAGCAAGCAGGGGTGGGTGGGGGTGGAGCAAGCAGAGGTGGGTGGGAGTGGAGCAAGAAGGGGTGGGTGGGGGTGGGTGGGGGTGGAGCAAGCAGGGGTGGGTGGGGTGGAGCAAGCAGGGGTGGGTGGAGTTGGAGCAAGCAGAGGTGGTTGGGCGTGGAGCAAGCAGAGGTGGATGGGCGTGGAGCAAGCAGGGGTGGGTGGGGCTGGAGCAAGCAGAGGTGGGTGGGCGTGGAGTAAGCAGGGGTGGGTGGGGGTGGAGCAAGCAGGGGTGGGTGGGGATGGAGCAAGCAGGGGTGGGTGGGGGTCTAGCAAGCAGGGGTGGGTGGGGTTTAGCAAGCAGGGGTGGGTAAGGTGGAGCAAGCAGAGGTGGGTGGGGGTGGAGCAAGCAGAGGTGGGTGGGGGTGGAGCAAGCAGAGGTGGGTGGGAGTGGAGCAAGCAGGGGTGGGTGACGGTGGAGCAAGCAGGGGTGGTTGGGGTGGAGCAAGCAGGGGGTGGGTGGGGGTGGAGCAAGCAAAGGTGGGTGGGGGTGGAGCAAGCAGGGGTGGGTGGGGTGGAGCAAGCAGAGGTGGGTGGGGTAGAGCAAGCAGGGGTGGGTGAGGGTGGAGCAAGCAGGGGTGGAACAAGCAGGGATGGGTGGGGGTGGAGCAAGCAGGGGTGGGTGGGGGGTGGAGCAAGCAGGGGTGGGTGGGGGTGGAGCAAGCAGAGGTAAGTGGGGTGGAGCAAGCAGGAGTGGGTGGGGTGGAGCAAGCAGGGGTGGGTGGGGATGGAGCAAGCAGGGGTTGGTTTGGGTGGAGCAAGCAGGGGTGGGTGGGGGTGGAGCAAGCAGGGGTGGGTGGGGTGGAGCAAGCAGGGTTGGGCGAGGTGGAGCAAGCATAGGTGGGTAGGGGTGGAGCAAGCAGGGGTGGGTGGGGGTGGAGCAAGCAGGGGTGGGTGGGAGTGGAGCAAGCATGGGTGAGTGTGGTGGAGCAAGCAGAGGTGGGTGGGGGTGGAGCAAGCAGGGTTGGGCGAGGTGGAGCAAGCAGAGGTGGGTGGGGTGGAGCAAGCAGGGGTGGGTGGGGTGGAGCAAGCAGGGGTGAGTGAGGGTGGAGCAAGCAGGGGTGGGTGGGAGTGGAACAAGCAGGGGTGGGTGGAGGTGGATCAAACAGGGGTGGGTGGGGGTGGAACAAGGAGGGATGGGTGGGGTGGAACAAGCAGGGATGGGTGGGGTGGAACAAGCAGGGGTGGATGGGGTGTAACAAGCAGGGGTGGGTGGGGGTGGAACAAGCTTGGATGGTGGGGGTGGAACAAGCAGGGGTGGGTGGGGGTGGAACAAGTAGGGATGGGTGGGGTGGAACAAGCAGGGATGGGTGGGAGTGGAACAAGCAGGGGTGGGTGGGGGTGGAACAAGGAAGGGTGGGTGGGGGTGGACCAGAGGTGGGTGGGGGTGGAACAAGCAGGGATGGGTGGGGGTGGAGCAAGCAGGGATGGCTGGGAGTGGAACAAGAAGGGGTGGGTGGGGGTGAAACAAGCAGGGATGGGTGGGAGTGGAACAAGCAGGGATTGGTGGGGGTGGAACAAGCAGGGATGGGTGGGGGTGGAACAAGCAAGGGTGGGTGGGGGTGGAACAAGCAGGGATGGGTGGGAGTGGAACAAGCAGGGGTGGGTGGGGGTGAAACAAGCAGGGATGGGTGGGAGTGGAACAAGCAGGGATTGGTGGGGGGTGGAACAAGCAGGGATGGGTGGGGGTGGAACAAGCAAGGGTGGGTGGGGGTGGAACAAGGAAGGGTGGGTGGGGGTGGAGCAAGCAGGGATTGGTGGGGGTGGAACAAGCAGGGATGGGTGGGGGTGGAACAAGCAAGGGTGGGTGGGGGTGGAACAAGCAGGGATTGGTGGGGGGTGGAACAAGCAAGGGTGGGTGGGGGTGGAACAAGCAAGGGTGGGTGGGGGTGGAGCAAGCAGGGGTGGGTGTGGGGCACAAGGTAGAACTTAAAGAGGAACATCGGTTTACTGGAGATCCTGGTAGAGTGAGAGTCACAGTGAGACAACCAAGCTGTCAGGGCTTGTTGCTAGCATACCTCACTGTCAGGGCTTGTTGCTAGTATACCTCACTGTCAAGGCTTGTTGCTAGCATTCCTCACTGTCAGGGCTTGTTGCTAGCATACCTCACTGTCAGGGCTTGTTGCTAGCATACCTCACTGTCAGGGCTTGTTGCTAGCATACCTCACTGTCAGGGCTTGTTGCTAGTATACGTCACTGTCAGGGCTTGTTGCTAGTATACCTAACTGTCAGGGCTTGTTGCTAGTATACCTCACTGTCAGGGCTTGTTGCTAGTATACCTAATTGTCAGGGTTTATTGCTAGTATACCTCACTGTCAGGGCTTGTTGCTAGTATACCTCACTGTCAGGGCTTGTTGCTAGCATACCTCACTGTCAGGGCTTGTTGCTCGTATACTTCACTGTCAGGGCTTGTTGCTAGTATACCTCACTGTCAGGGCTTGTTGGTAGTGTACCTCACTGTCAGGGCTTGTTGCTAGTATACCTCACTGTCAGGGCTTGTTGCTAGTATACCTCACTGTCATAGCTTGTTGCTAGTGTACGTCACTGTCAGGGCTTGTTGCTAGTATACCTCACTGTCAGGGCTTGTTGCTAGTATACCTCACTGTCAGGGCTTGTTGCTAAGTGAGTTTCACTGTCAGGGCTTGTGGCTAGTATACCTCACTGTCAGGGCTTGTTGCTAGTATACCTCGCTGTCAGGGCTTGTTGCTAGCATACCTCACTGTCAGGGCTTGTTGCTAAGTAAGCCTCACTGTCAGGGCTTGTTGCTAGTATACCTCACTGTCAGGGCTTGTTGCTAAGTAAGCCTCACTGTCAGGGCTTGTTGCTAGCATACCTCACTGTCAGGGCTTGTTGCTAAATAAGCCTCACTGTCAGGGCTTGTTGCTAGTATACCTCACTGGCAGGGCTTGTTGCTAAGCCTCACTGTCAGGGCTTGTTGCTAGCATACCTCACTGTCAGGGCTTGTTGCTAAGTAAGCCTCACTGTCAGGGCTTGTTGCTAAGTAAGCTTCACTGTCAGGGCTTGTTGCTAGTATACCTCACTGTCAGGGCTTGTTGCTAGCATACCTCACTGTCAGGGCTTGTTGCTAGCATACCTCACTGTCAGGGCTTGTTGCTAAGTAAGCCTCACTGTCAGGACTTGTTGCTAGTATACCTCACTGTCAGGGCTTGTTGCTAAGTAAGCCTCACTGTCAGGGCTTGTTGCTAGCATACCTCACTGTCAGGGCTTGTTGCTAAGTAAGCCTCACTGTCAGGGCTTGTTGCTAGTATACCTCACTGTCAGGGCTTGTTGCTAGTATACCTCACTGTCAGGGCTTGTTGCTAAGTAAGCCTCACTGTCAGGGCTTGTTGCTAGTATACCTCACTGTCAGGGCTTGTTGCTAGCATGCCTCACTGTCAGGGCTTGTTGCTAAGTAAGCCTCACTGTCAGGACTTGTTGCTAGCATACCTCACTGTCAGGGCTTGTTGCTAAGTAAGCCTCACTGTCAGGGCTTGTTGCTAAGTAAGCCTCACTGTCAGGGCTTGTTGCTAAGTAAGTCTCACTGTCAGGACTTGTTGCTAGCATACCTCACTGTCAGGGCTTGTTGCTAGCATACCTCACTGTCAGGGCTTGTTGCTAAGTAAGCCTCACTGTCAGGGCTTGTTGCTAAGTAAGCCTCACTGTCAGGATTTGTTGCTAAGTAAGCCTCACTGTCAGGGCTTGTTGCTAAGTAAACCTCACTGTCAGGACTTGTTGCTAGTATACCTCACTGTCAGGGCTTGTTGCTAGCATACCTCACTGTCAGGGCTTGTTGCTAAGTAAGCCTCACTGTCAGGACTTGTTGCTAGCATACCTCACTGTCAGGGCTTGTTGCTAAGTAAGCCTCACTGTCAGGGCTTGTTGCTAAGTAAGCCTCACTGTCAGGGCTTGTTGCTAAGTAAGCCTCACTGTCAGGGCTTGTTGCTAAGTAAGCCTCACTGTCAGGACTTGTTGCTAGCATACCTCACTGTCAGGGCTTGTTGCTAGCATACCTCACTGTCAGGACTTGTTGCTAGCATACCTCACTGTCAGGGCTTGTTGCTAGCATACCTCACTGTCAGGGCTTGTTGCTAAGTAAGCCTCACTGTCAGGGCTTGTTGCTAAGCCTCACTGTCAGGACTTGTTGCTAGTATACCTCACTGTCAGGGCTTGTTGCTAAGTAGGCCTCACTGTCAGGGCTTGTTGCTAGTATACCTCACTGTCAGGGCTTGTTGCTAAGTAAGCCTCACTGTCAGGGCTTGTTGCTAGCATACCTCACTGTCAGGGCTTGTTGCTAAGTGAGCCTCACTGTCAGGGCTTGTTGCTAAGTAAGCCTCACTGTCAGGGCTTGTTGCTAGCATACCTCACTGTCAGGGCTTGTTGCTAAGTAAGCCTCACTGTCAGGGCTTGTTGCTAGCATACCTCACTGTCAGGGCTTGTTGCTAAGTAAGCCTCACTGTCAGGGCTTGTTGCTAAGTAAGCCTCACTGTCAGGGCTTGTTGCTAAGTAAGCCTCACTGTCAGGGCTTGTTGCTAGCATACCTCACTGTCAGGGCTTGTTGCTAAGTAAGCCTCACTGTCAGGGCTTGTTGCTAGCATACCTCACTGTCAGGGCTTGTTGCTAAGTAAGCCTCACTGTCAGGGCTTGTTGCTAAGTAAGCCTCACTGTCAGGGCTTGTTGCTAAGTAAGCCTCACTGTCAGGGCTTGTTGCTAGCATACCTCACTGTCAGGGCTTGTTGCTAAGTAAGCCTCACTGTCAGGGCTTGTTGCTAAGTAAGCCTCACTGTCAGGGCTTGTTGCTAAGTAAGCCTCACTGTCAGGGCTTGTTGCTAGCATACCTCACTGTCAGGGCTTGTTGCTAGCATACCTCACTGTCAGGGCTTGTTGCTAAGTAAGCCTCACTGTCAGGGCTTGTTGCTAAGTAAGACTCACTGTCAGGGCTTGTTGCTAAGTAAGCCTCACTGTCAGGGCTTGTTGCTAAGTAGGACTCACTGTCAGGGCTTGTTGCTAAGTAAGCCTCACTGTCAGGGCTTGTTGCTAAGTAAGCCTCACTGTCAGGGCTTGTTGCTAAGTAAGACTCACTGTCAGGGCTTGTTGCTAAGTAAGCCTCACTGTCAGGGCTTGTTGCTAGCATACCTCACTGTCAGGGCTTGTTGCTAAGTAAGCCTCACTGTCAGGGCTTGTTGCTAAGTAAGCCTCACTGTCAGGGCTTGTTGCTAAGTAAGCCTCACTGTCAGGGCTTGTTGCTAGCATACCTCACTGTCAGGGCTTGTTGCTAAGTAAGCCTCACTGTCAGGGCTTGTTGCTAGCATACCTCACTGTCAGGGCTTGTTGCTAGCATACCTCACTGTCAGGGCTTGTTGCTAAGTAAGCCTCACTGTCAGGGCTTGTTGCTAAGTAAGCCTCACTGTCAGGGCTTGTTGCTAAGTAAGCCTCACTGTCAGGGCTTGTTGCTAGCATACCTCACTGTCAGGGCTTGTTGCTAGCATACCTCACTGTCAGGGCTTGTTGCTAAGTAAGCCTCACTGTCAGGGCTTGTTGCTAAGTAAGACTCACTGTCAGGGCTTGTTGCTAAGTAAGCCTCACTGTCAGGGCTTGTTGCTAAGTAAGACTCACTGTCAGGGCTTGTTGCTAAGTAAGACTCACTGTCAGGGCTTGTTGCTAAGTAAGCCTCACTGTCAGGGCTTGTTGCTAAGTAAGACTCACTGTCAGGGCTTGTTGCTAAGTAAGCCTCACTGTCAGGGCTTGTTGCTAAGTAAGACTCACTGTCAGGGCTTGTTGCTAAGTAAGCCTCACTGTCAGGGCTTGTTGCTAAGTAAGCTTCACTGTCAGGGCTTGTTGCTAGTATACCTCACTGTCAGGGCTTGTTGCTAGTATACCTCACTGTCAGGGCTTGTTGCTAGTATACCTCACTGTCAGGGCTTGTTGCTAGTATACCTCACTGTCAGGGCTTGTTGCTAGCATACCTCACTGTCAGGGCTTGTTGCTAAGTAAGCCTCACTGTCAGGGCTTGTTGCTAAGTAAGCCTCACTGTCAGGGCTTGTTGCTAGCATACCTCACTGTCAGGGCTTGTTGCTAGCATACCTCACTGTCAGGGCTTGTTGCTAAGTAAGCCTCACTGTCAGGGCTTGTTGCTAAGTAAGCCTCACTGTCAGGGCTTGTTGCTAAGTAAGCCTCACTGTCAGGGCTTGTTGCTAGCATACCTCACTGTCAGGGCTTGTTGCTAAGTAAGCCTCACTGTCAGGGCTTGTTGCTAGCATACCTCACTGTCAGGGCTTGTTGCTAAGTAAGCCTCACTGTCAGGGCTTGTTGCCAAGTAAGCTTCACTGTCAGGGCTTGTTGCTAAGTAAGCCTCACTTTATAAGCTCCAGACGATGTTTCGGTCCGTCCTGAATAATTATTGGTCCAGGGCTGAGCGACACGTCGCCTTAAATTGTAATGTTTATATTTGTCTACTTACGTCTACTAATATCTGTCTACCACGTATATCTGTCTATCTCTACTAATGTGTGTCTACCACGAATATCTGTTTGCTTACGTCTACTAATGTCTGTCTACAACGTATATGTCTACTTACGTCTAATAATATCTGTACCACGTATATGTGTCTACCCACGTTTAATAATATCTGTACCATTTATATGTCTACCTACGTCTAATGTCTGTACTACGTATATGTCTACCTATGTCTAATGATGTCTGTACCACGTATATGTCTATTATGTCTACAGCTTACGTATCGTTACTTGTGTCTACGATTTGTGATTTCTTTACATATGCTGTTTATGTGTGTCTACTTAGGTCTAATGATATATAATAATGTCTGTCTTCTGTCTCTCTATTTATGTCCACTACATAGTGCTTGCCTTCAAACTCGTTAATAATACTCTAATTTTACGACACAAATCAACAATTCCGAGTATTGTGTGTAACTGGGGCGCAAAATTCGTATGGGTCACGAGCGCCGCGAGCAGTACAGACTCGATCCTCCGTGTGTCTGTCAGCAGACACACAGGACGTCTACCACAGGTTGAGTGAGGGAGGGTGAGGGAAGGGAGAGGGAGGGTCTGCAAGTCCGGATCCGGGTCAACAAGTAGAGATTTTGGTGTCCCTGAAGGAGGGTGACAGGTATAGAAGGCGTGGGAGGGGGATAGAGAGAGAGAGAAAGAGGCGGGGGTGGGAGGTAAAGAGAGAAAGGGAGGGGGAGGAAAGAGGAGGGGAAGGGGACTTTGCTGCAGGGTGTGGGTGGGTTTTTAAAGAGGAACATATCAGACGGCGACCAGACGGTACTATAGTTTCCTGAGCTTATCCTCTTGTTGACGTTTTATAGGGTCTCCAGAGACTTCACGCCGTACCCTGACACTCAATTATAGGGTCGTTTTCCTGTTGCTAGGATCCTAGTCCTTGTTACTAGGATCCTAGTCCTTGTTAGGATCCCCGTCCTTGCTACTAGGATCCCCGTCCTTGTTACTAGGATCCCCGTCCTTGTTACTAGGATCCCCGTCCTTGTTACTAGGATCCCCGTCCTTGTTACTAGGATCCCAGTCCTTGATGCTAGTATCCCTTGTTACTAGGATCCCAGTACTTGATACTAGGATCCCATTTCTTGATACTAGGATCCCAGTTCTTGTTACTAGGGTACTAGTTCATGTTACTAGGTTAATAGTTCTTGTTACTAGGACCCTAGTTCTTGTTACTAGGGTCCTAGTCCGTGTCAATAAGGCCCTAGTTCTTGTTACTAGGATCCTGGTTTTTGTTACTAGGATCCTAGTTCTTGTTACCAGAGTCCTAGTTCTTGTTACTAGGGCCGTAGTTCTTGTTACTAGGGTCGTAGTTCTTGTTACTAGGGTCCTTGTTCTTGTTACTAAGGTTCTAGTTCTTGTTACTAGGGTCCCAGTCCTTACTACTAAGATCCTAGTTCTTGTTACTAGGATCCAGGTTCTTGTTACTAGGGTCGTTGTTCTTGTTACTAGGGTCCTAGTTCTTGTTACTAGGGTCCCAGTTCTTGTTACTAGGATCCTAGTTTTTGTTAAAAGGATTCTAGTTCTTGTTACTAGGATCCTAGTTCTTGTTACTAGGGTCCTTGTTCTTGTTACTAGGGTCCCAGTTCTTGTTACTAGGATCCTAGTTTTTGCTACTAGGATCCTAGTTCTTGTTACTAGGGTTCTAGTTCTTGTTACTAGGATCCTAGTTTTTGTTGCTAAGATTCTAGTTCTTGTTACTAAGGTCCTACTTCTTGTTACTAGGGTCCTAGTTCTTGTTACCAGGGTCCTAGTTCTTGTTACTGGAGTACTAGTTCTTATTAGGATCCCAGTCTTTGTTACTAGGATCCTAGTTTTTGCTATTAAGATTCTAGTTTGTTACTAGGATCCAAAGTCTAGTTACCAAAGTCCTAGTTCTTGTTACTAGGGTCCCAGATATTGTTACTAGATCCTAGTTCTTGTTACCAGAGTCCTAGTTCTTGTTACTAGGGTCGAAGTTCTTGTTACTAGGGTCGTAGTTCTTGTTACTAGGGTCCTTGTTCTTGTTACTAAGGTTCTAGTTCTTGTTACTAGGGTCCCAGTCCTTACTACTAGGATCCTAGTTCTTGTTACTAGGATCCAAGTTCTTGTTACTAGGATCCTTGTTCTTGTTACTAGGGTCCTAGTTCTTGTTACTAGGGTCTTGGTCTTATTACTAGATTCGTGGTTCTTGTTACTAGGGTACTAGTTCTTGTTATTAGGATCTTGGTCTTATTAATAGGTTCGTAGTACTTGTTACTAGGTTACTAGTTCATGTTACTAGGTTAATAGTTCTTGTTATTAGGACCCCAGTTCTTGTTACTAGGGTCTTGGTCTTATTGCTATGTTCGTAGTTCTTGTTACTAGGGTACTAATTCTTGTTACTAGGGTCCCAGATCTTGTTACTAGGACCATAGTTCTTGTTACCAGGGTCTTATTCCGTGTTACTAGGATCCTAGTTCGTGTTACTAGGGTACTAGTTCTTGTTACTAGGGTCTTTCTTGTTACTAGGGTCCCAGTTCTTGTTACGAGGATCCTAGTTCTTGTTACTAGGATCCTAGTTCTTGTAACTAGGGTCCTAGTTTTTGTTACTGGGGTTCTAGTCCTTGTTATTAGGGTCTTAGTTCTTGTTATTAGGATCTTAGTTCTTATTACTAGGGTCCTGGTTCTTGTTGCTAGGATCCTAGTACTTGTTACTAGGATCCTAGTTCTTGTAGCTAGGGTCCTAGTTTTTGTTACTAGGGTCCTAGTTCTTGTTACTAGGGTCTTAGTTCTTGTTAATAGGATCTTAGTTCTTGTTACTAGGGTTCCAGTCCTTTTTACAAGGATCCTATTTCTTGTTGGCACTGAGCTGCCTCTCTTGTCTCTCAGTCACACTGAGCTGCCTCTCTTGTCTCTCAGTCACACTGAGCTGCCTGTCTTGTCTCTCAGTCACACTGAGCTGCCTCTCTTGTCTCTCAGTCACACTGAGCAGCCTGTCTTGTCTCTCAGTCACACTCCCTGTTGAACTGCTGAGTTTGCGTCCTCTTGACCCGGGGATCCTGACCTACTAGAGCAGGGTTTCCCAACCTCGGGGTGCATGTACCCCCAGGGATACGTTAGGTCTGTGGAGACCCCTTATGTACCCCTAGGGGTACGTTAGGTCTGTGGAGACCCCTTATGTACCCCTAGGGGTACGTTAGGTCTGTGGAGACCCCTTATGTACCCCCAGGGGTACATTTGGTCTGAGGAGAGGAAATATTCAGTCTGATACCTTGGCTATGTTTAATACTGTGAGGGAATTTCTAGATGAGAATTCACAATTTAAGTCTGAAATATTCCAAGAATTAATCACTAAGCATTTTATAAACCCTGAAGAGAATCTTCAACGATATTTCCCAAAGTTTAGTGACGATGAATTAGTGTATCGGAGGAGTCCATTCACCGCAAATGTGGAGGTGTTGGAGGCTGGGAGAAGTGTGTTGGAGGCTGGGAGAAGTGTGCAGGAGGAGCTGCTGGACCTCCAGCCTGATGATCCTGCACGTCATGTGTTATATTATCAGGGCTGTTACACTCACACAAAGGGGTTGCTGTACCACTAGCACTGCTGTTACTACCACTAGCACTGCTGTTACTACCACTAGCACTGCTGTTACTACCACTAGCACTGCTGTTACTACCACTAGCACTGCTGTTACTACCACTAGCACTGCTGTTACTACCACTAGCACTGCTGTTACTACCACTAGCACAGCTGTTACCACCACTAGCTCTGCTGTTACCACCACTAGCACAGCTGCTACCACCACTAGCACTGCTGTTACCACCACTAGCACAGCTGCTACCACCACTAGCACTGCTGTTACTACCACTAGCACTGCTGTTACTACCACTAGCACTGCTGTTACTACCACCAGCACTGCTGTTACTACCACTAGCACTAGCACTGCTGTTACTACCACCAGCACTGCTGTTACTACCACTAGCACTGCTGTTACTAACAGTAGCACTACTCTTACTACCACTAGCACTACTGTTACTACCACCAGCACTGCTGTTACTACCACTAGCACTGTTCTTACTGCCACTAGCACTGCTGTTACTACCACTAGCACTACTGTTACTACCACTAGCACTACTGTTACTACAACCAGCACTGCTGTTACTACCACTAGCACTAGCACTGCTGTTACTACCACCAGCACTGCTGTTACTACCACTAGCACTGCTGTTACCACCACTAGCACAGCTGTTACTACCACCAGCACTGCTGTTACTACCACTAGCACTGCTGTTACCACTACTAGCACAGCTGTTACTACCGCCAGCACTGCTGTTACCACCACTAGCACTGCCGTTTCCACCACTAGCACTGCTGTTACCACCACTAGCACAGCTGCTACCACCAATAGCACTGCTGTTACCACCACTAGCACAGCTATTACTACCACCAGCACTGCTGTTACTACCACTAGCACTGCTGCTACCACCACTAGCACAGCTGTTACTACCACCAGCACTGCTGTTACCACCACTAGCACTGCTGTTACCACAACTAGCTCTGCTGTTACTACCACTAGCACTGCTGTTACCACCACTAGCACTGCTGTTACTACCGCTAGCACAGCTGTTACCACCACTAGCACTGCTGTTACCACCACTAGCTCTGCTGTTACTACCACTAGCACTGCTGTTACCACCACTAGCACAGCTGTTACTACCACTAGCACAGCTGTTACCACCACTAGCACTGCTGTTACCACCACTAGCTCTGCTGTTACTACCACTAGCACAGCTGTTACTACCACAAGCACAGCTGTTACTACCACTAGCACTGCTGTTACCACCACTAGCACAGCTGTTACTACCACTAGCTCTGCTGTTACTACCACTAGCACTGCTGTTACTACCACTAGCTCTGCTGTTACTACCACTAGCACTGCTGTTACCACCACTAGCACTGCTGTTACCACCACTAGCTCTGCTGTTACTACCACTAGCACTGCTGTTACCACCACTAGCACAGCTGTTACTACCACTAGCACTGCTGTTTCTACCACTAGCTCTGCTGTTACCACCACTAGCACTGCTGTTACTACCACTAGTTCTGCTGTTACTACCACTAGCACAGTTGTTACCACCACTAGCACTGCTGTTACCATCACTAGCTCTGCTGTTACTACCACTAGCACTGCTGTTACCACCACTAGCACAGCTGTTACTACCACTAGCACTGCTGTTACCACCACTAGCACAGCTGTTACTACCACTAGCTCTGCTGTTACTACCACTAGCTCTGCTGTTACTACCACTAGCTCTGCTGTTACCACCACTAGCACTGCTGTTACTACCACTAGCTCTGCTGTTACTACCACTAGCTCTGCTGTTACTACCACTAGCTCTGCTGTTACCACCACTAGCACTGCTGTTACTACCAATAGCACTGCTGTTACTACCACTAGCTCTGCTGTTACCACCACTAGCACTGCTGTTACTACCACTAGCTCTGCTGTTACTACCACTAGCTCTGCTGTTACCACCACTAGCACAGCTGTTACCACCACTAGCACAGCTGTTACCACCACCAGCACTGCTGTTACCACCACCAGCACTGCTGTTACCACCACCAGCACTGCTGTTACCACCACCAGCACTGCTGTTACCACCACTAGCACAGCTGTTACTACCACTAGCACTGCTGTTACCACCACTAGCACAGCTATTACCACCACTAGCACAGCTGTTACTACCATCAACATGGCTGTGCGAGTAAATATTTTCAGTCTTGTTGATGATTACATCAAAACACAGATGAAATCTTAAGACAACTGAACATTATATCCCTTGTGTAGTTGTTAAACCTCTCCCTTGTGTTAACCTACTCGTTGTGTAGTTGTTAAACCTCTCCCTCGTGTTAACCAACTCGTTGTGTAGTTGTTAAACCTCTCCCTTGTGTTAACCTACTCGTTGTGTAGTTGCTAAACCTCTCCCTCGTGTTAACCAACTCGTTGTGTAGTTGTTAAACCTCTCCCTTGTGTTAACCTACTCGTTGTGTAGTTGTTAAACCTCTCCCTCGTGTTAACCAACTCGTTGTGTAGTTGTTAAACCTCTCCCTTGTGTTAACCTACTCGTTGTGTAGTTGCTAAACCTCTCCCTCGTGTTAACCAACTCGTTGTGTAGTTGCTAAACCTCTCCCTTGTGTTAACCTACTCGTTGTGTAGTTGCTAAACCTCTCCCTCGTGTTAACCAACTCGTTGTGTAGTTGTTAAACCTCTCCCTTGTGTTAACCTACTCGTTGTGTAGTTGTTAAACCTCTCCCTCGTGTTAACCAACTCGTTGTGTAGTTGTTAAACCTCTCCCTTGTGTTAACCTACTCGTTGTGTAGTTGCTAAACCTCTCCCTCGTGTTAACCAACTCGTTGTGTAGTTGTTAAACCTCTCCCTTGTGTTAACCTACTCGTTGTGTAGTTGTTAAACCTCTCCCTCGTGTTAACCAACTCGTTGTGTAGTTGTTAAACCTCTCCCTTGTGTTAACCTACTCGTTGTGTAGTTGCTTAAACCTCTCCCTCGTGTTAACCTACTCGTTGTGTAGTTGCTAAACCTCTCCCTTGTGTTAACCTACTCGTTGTGTAGTTGTTAAACCTCTCCCTTGTGTTAACCTAACTCGTTGTGTAGTTGCTAAACCTCTCCCTCGTGTTAACCTAACTCGTTGTGTAGTTGTTAAACCTCTCCCTCGTGTTAACCTACTCGTTGTGTAGTTGTTAAACCTCTCCCTTGTGTTAACCTACTCGTTGTGTAGTTGCTAAACCTCTCCCTCGTGTTAACCTACTCGTTGTGTAGTTGTTAAACCTCTCCCTTGTGTTAACCTACTCGTTGTGTAGTTGTTAAACCTCTCCCTTGTGTTAACCTACTCGTTGTGTAGTTGTTAAACCTCTCCCTTGTGTTAACCTACTCGTTGTGTAGTTGTTAAACCTCTCCCTTGTGTTAACCTACTCGTTGTGTAGTTGTTAAACCTCTCCCTTGTGTTAACCTACTCGTTGTGTAGTTGTTAAACCTCTCCCTCGTGTTAACCTACTCGTTGTGTAGTTGTTAAACCTCTCCCTTGTGTTAACCTACTCGTTGTGTAGTTGTTAAACCTCTCCCTCGTGTTAACCTACTCGTTGTGTAGTTGTTAAACCTCTCCCTCGTGTTAACCTACTCGTTGTGTAGTTGTTAAACCTCTCCCTTGTGTTAACCTACTCGTTGTGTAGTTGTTAAACCTCTCCCTTGTGTTAACCTACTCGTTGTGTAGTTGTTAAACCTCTCCCTCGTGTTAACCTACTCGTTGTGTAGTTGTTAAACCTCTCCCTTGTGTTAACCTACTCGTTGTGTAGTTGTTAAACCTCTCCCTTGTGTTAACCTACTCGTTGTGTAGTTGTTAAACCTCTCCCTTGTGTTAACCTACTCGTTGTGTAGTTGTTAAACCTCTCCCTCGTGTTAACCTACTCGTTGTGTAGTTGTTAAACCTCTCCCTTGTGTTAACCTACTCGTTGTGTAGTTGTTAAACCTCTCCCTCGTGTTAACCTACTCGTTGTGTAGTTGTTAAACCTCTCCCTTGTGTTAACCTACTCGTTGTGTAGTTGTTAAACCTCTCCCTTGTGTTAACCTACTCGTTGTGTAGTTGTTCTCCCTCGTGTTAACCTACTCGTTGTGTAGTTGTTAAACCTCTCCCTTGTGTTAACCTACTCGTTGTGTAGTTGTTAAACCTCTCCCTCGTGTTAACCTACTCGTTGTGTAGTTGTTAAACCTCTCCCTTGTGTTAACCTACTCGTTGTGTAGTTGTTAAACCTCTCCCTTGTGTTAACCTACTCGTTGTGTAGTTGTTAAACCTCTCCCTTGTGTTAACCTACTCGTTGTGTAGTTGTTAAACCTCTCCCTTGTGTTAACCTACTCGTTGTGTAGTTGTTAAACCTCTCCCTCGTGTTAACCTACTCGTTGTGTAGTTGTTAAACCTCTCCCTTGTGTTAACCTACTCGTTGTGTAGTTGTTAAACCTCTCCCTTGTGTTAACCTACTCGTTGTGTAGTTGTTAAACCTCTCCCTTGTGTTAACCAACTCGTTGTGTAGTTGTTAAACCTCTCCCTCGTGTTAACCAACTCGTTGTGTAGTTGTTAAACCTCTCCCTCGTGTTAACCTACTCGTTGTGTAGTTGTTAAACCTCTCCCTTGTGTTAACCAACTCGTTGTGTAGTTGTTAAACCTCTCCCTCGTGTTAACCAACTCGTTGTGTAGTTGCTAAACCTCTCCCTCGTGTTAACCAACTCGTTGTGTAGTTGTTAAACCTCTCCCTCGTGTTAACCAACTCGTTGTGTAGTTGCTAAACCTCTCCCTCGTGTTAACCAACTCGTTGTGTAGTTGTTAAACCTCTCCCTCGTGTTAACCAACTCGTTGTGTAGTTGTTAAACCTCTCCCTTGTGTTAACCTACTCGTTGTGTAGTTGCTAAACCTCTCCCTCGTGTTAACCAACTCGTTGTGTAGTTGTTAAACCTCTCCCTTGTGTTAACCTACTCGTTGTGTAGTAGCTAAACCTCTCCCTCGTGTTAACCAACTCGTTGTGTAGTTGTTAAACCTCTCCCTCGTGTTAACCTACTCGTTGTGTAGTTGTTAAACCTCTCCCTCGTGTTAACCTACTCGTTGTGTAGTTGTTAAACCTCTCCCTTGTGTTAACCTACTCGTTGTGTAGTTGTTAAACCTCTCCCTCGTGTTAACCTACTCGTTGTGTAGTTGTTAAACCTCTCCCTTGTGTTAACCTACTCGTTGTGTAGTTGTTAAACCTCTCCCTCGTGTTAACCAACTCGTTGTGTAGTTGTTAAACCTCTCCCTTGTGTTAACCTACTCGTTGTGTAGTTGATAAACCTCTCCCTCGTGTTAACCAACTCGTTGTGTAGTTGTTAAACCTCTCCCTTGTTAAACTCGTTGTGTAGTTGTTAAACCTCTCCCTTGTGTTAACCTACTCGTTGTGTAGTTGCTAAACCTCTCCCTCGTGTTAACCTACTCGTTGTGTAGTTGTTAAACCTCTCCCTCGTGTTAACCTACTCGTTGTGTAGTTGTTAAACCTCTCCCTCGTGTTAACCTACTCGTTGTGTAGTTGTTAAACCTCTCCCTTGTGTTAACCTACTCGTTGTGTAGTTGTTAAACCTCTCCCTTGTGTTAACCTACTCGTTGTGTAGTTGTTAAACCTCTCCCTCGTGTTAACCTACTCGTTGTGTAGTTGTTAAACCTCTCCCTTGTGTTAACCTACTCGTTGTGTAGTTGTTAAACCTCTCCCTCGTGTTAACCTACTCGTTGTGTAGTTGTTAAACCTCTCCCTTGTGTTAACCAACTCGTTGTGTAGTTGTTAAACCTCTCCCTCGTGTTAACCAACTCGTTGTGTAGTTGTTAAACCTCTCCCTTGTGTTAACCAACTCGTTGTGTAGTTGTTAAACCTCTCCCTCGTGTTAACCAACTCGTTGTGTAGTTGTTAAACCTCTCCCTTGTGTTAACCAACTCGTTGTGTAGTTGTTAAACCTCTCCCTCGTGTTAACCAACTCGTTGTGTAGTTGTTAAACCTCTCCCTCGTGTTAACCTACTCGTTGTGTAGTTGTTAAACCTCTCCCTCGTGTTAACCAACTCGTTGTGTAGTTGTTAAACCTCTCCCTCGTGTTAACCTACTCGTTGTGTAGTTGTTAAACCTCTCCCTCGTGTTAACCAACTCGTTGTGTAGTTGTTAAACCTCTCCCTCGTGTTAACCTCTCCCTCGTGTTAACTCGATGTGTAGTTCTTAAACCTCTCCCTCGTGTTAACCTACTCGTTGTGTAGTTGTTAAACCTCTCCCTTGTGTTAACCTACTCGTTGTGTAGTTGTTAAACCTCTCCCTTGTGTTAACCAACTCGTTGTGTAGTTGTTAAACCTCTCCCTCGTGTTAACCTACTCGTTGTGTAGTTGTTAAACCTCTCCCTTGTGTTAACCTACTCGTTGTGTAGTTGTTAAACCTCTCCCTTGTGTTAACCAACTCGTTGTGTAGTTGTTAAACCTCTCCCTCGTGTTAACCTACTCGTTGTGTAGTTGTTAAACCTCTCCCTTGTGTTAACCTACTCGTTGTGTAGTTGTTAAACCTCTCCCTTGTGTTAACCTACTCGTTGTGTAGTTGTTAAACCTCTCCCTTGTGTTAACCTACTCGTTGTGTAGTTGTTAAACCTCTCCCTTGTGTTAACCTACTCGTTGTGTAGTTGTTAAACCTCTCCCTTGTGTTAACCAACTCGTTGTGTAGTTGTTAAACCTCTCCCTCGTGTTAACCTACTCGTTGTGTAGTTGTTAAACCTCTCCCTTGTGTTAACCTACTCGTTGTGTAGTTGTTAAACCTCTCCCTTGTGTTAACCTACTCGTTGTGTAGTTGTTAAACCTCTCCCTTGTGTTAACCTACTCGTTGTGTAGTTGTTAAACCTCTCCCTTGTGTTAACCTACTCGTTGTGTAGTTGTTAAACCTCTCCCTTGTGTTAACCAACTCGTTGTGTAGTTGTTAAACCTCTCCCTTGTGTTAACCAACTCGTTGTGTAGTTGTTAAACCTCTCCCTTGTGTTAACCTACTCGTTGTGTAGTTGTTAAACCTCTCCCTTGTGTTAACCAACTCGTTGTGTAGTTGTTAAACCTCTCCCTTGTGTTAACCAACTCGTTGTGTAGTTGCTAAACCTCTCCCTTGTGTTAACCTACTCGTTGTGTAGTTGTTAAACCTCTCCCTTGTGTTAACCTACTCGTTGTGTAGTTGTTAAACCTCTCCCTTGTGTTAACCAACTCGTTGTGTAGTTGTTAAACCTCTCCCTTGTGTTAACCAACTCGTTGTGTAGTTGTTAAACCTCTCCCTTGTGTTAACCTACTCGTTGTGTAGTTGTTAAACCTCTCCCTTGTGTTAACCTACTCGTTGTGTAGTTGTTAAACCTCTCCCTTGTGTTAACCTACTCGTTGTGTAGTTGTTAAACCTCTCCCTTGTGTTAACCTACTCGTTGTGTAGTTGTTAAACCTCTCCCTTGTGTTAACCTACTCGTTGTGTAGTTGTTAAACCTCTCCCTTGTGTTAACCTACTCGTTGTGTAGTTGTTAAACCTCTCCCTTGTGTTAACCAACTCGTTGTGTAGTTGTTAAACCTCTCCCTTGTGTTAACCTACTCGTTGTGTAGTTGTTAAACCTCTCCCTCGTGTTAACCTACTCGTTGTGTAGTTGTTAAACCTCTCCCTTGTGTTAACCTACTCGTTGTGTAGTTGTTAAACCTCTCCCTTGTGTTAACCTACTCGTTGTGTAGTTGTTAAACCTCTCCCTTGTGTTAACCTACTCGTTGTGTAGTTGTTAAACCTCTCCCTTGTGTTAACCTACTCGTTGTGTAGTTGTTAAATCTCTCCCTTGTGTTAACCTACTCGTTGTGTAGTTGCTAAACCTCTCCCTTGTGTTAACCTACTCGTTGTGTAGTTGCTAAACCTCTCCCTTGTGTTAACCTACTCGTTGTGTAGTTGCTAAACCTCTCCCTCGTGTTAACCAACTCGTTGTGTAGTTGTTAAACCTCTCCCTTGTGTTAACCTACTCGTTGTGTAGTTGCTAAACCTCTCCCTCGTGTTAACCAACTCGTTGTGTAGTTGCTAAACCTCTCCCTCGTGTTAACCAACTCGTTGTGTAGTTGTTAAACCTCTCCCTTGTGTTAACCTACTCGTTGTGTAGTTGCTAAACCTCTCCCTCGTGTTAACCAACTCGTTGTGTAGTTGCTAAACCTCTCCCTTGTGTTAACCTACTCGTTGTGTAGTTGCTAAACCTCTCCCTCGTGTTAACCAACTCGTTGTGTAGTTGTTAAACCTCTCCCTTGTGTTAACCTACTCGTTGTGTAGTTGCTAAACCTCTCCTTCGTGTTAACCAACTCGTTGTGTAGTTGCTAAACCTCTCCTTCGTGTTAACCAACTCGTTGTGTAGTTGCTAAACCTCTCCCTCGTGTTAACCAACTCGTTGTGTAGTTGCTTAACCTCTCCTTCGTGTTAACCAACTCGTTGTGTAGTTGTTAAACCTCTCCCTCGTGTTAACCTACTCGTTGTGTAGTTGTTAAACCTCTCCCTCGTGTTAACCAACTCGTTGTGTAGTTGCTAAACCTCTCCCTCGTGTTAACCAACTCGTTGTGTAGTTGTTAAACCTCTCCCTCGTGTTAACCTACTCGTTGTGTAGTTGTTAAACCTCTCCCTCGTGTTAACCAACTCGTTGTGTAGTTGCTAAACCTCTCCCTCGTGTTAACCAACTCGTTGTGTAGTTGCTAAACCTCTCCCTCGTGTTAACCAACTCGTTGTGTAGTTGTTAAACCTCTCCCTCGTGTTAACCAACTCGTTGACAAAAACAAAATAGGCTGAAACATCTCATTATTTACAAACATTATCTCTCAATTTACAGCAGGACTCGAACCTATACACTCAGCATCAGAGTACGTACCATGATGCAGTATGTGCGGGTTCGAGTCCTGGTGTGGACTGAGAGATAATGTTTGTAAATAATTTCGCCCGTTTGCGAATTGTTAAGCGTCTTATTAGTATTAACATTTAGTTTTTAGTATAAAAGTGTAAAATACTTATATAATTGTAAAATACTTATATAAGTGTAAAATACTTATATAAGTGTAAAATACTTATATAAGTGTAAAATACTTATATAAGTGTAAAATACTTATATAAGTGTAAAATACTTATATAAGTGTAAAATACTTATATAAGTGTAAAATACTTATATAAGTGTAAAATACTTATATAAGTGTAAAATACTTATATAAGTGTAAAATACTTATATAAGTGTAAAATACTTATATAATTGTAAAATACTTATATAATTGTAAAATACTTATATAAGTGTAAAATACTTATATAAGTGTAAAATACTTATATAAGTGTAAAATACTTATATAAGTGTAAAATACTTATATAAGTGTAAAATACTTATATAAGTGTAAAATACTTATATAAGTGTAAAATACTTATATAAGTGTAAAATACTTATATAAGTGTAAAATACTTATATAAGTGTAAAATACTTATATAATATTTACACACAGATTTCATAAGAAATTAATATTAGTTAATATAATTTTTTCAATTTTTAATTTTTAATTTTTAGGAGCCTATGAGAGCCCATGAGAGCCTATGAGAGCCCATGGGAGCCCATGGGAGCCCATGGGAGCCCATGAGAGCCCATGGGAGCCCATGGGAGCCCATGAGAGCCCATGGGAGCCCATGGGAGCCCATGGGAGCCCATGGGAGCCCATGGGAGCCCATGGGAGCCCATGGGAGCCCATGAGAGCCCATGGGAGCCCATGGGAGCCTGTCAGTGTCCGAGGGAACTGTGGGACAAAGGCTGGGAACCCCGGCTCAGAGTCTGACTTGAGAAAGGTTTTATTGTTGTTGTTGTTGTTGTTGTTGTTGTTGTTGTTGTTGTTGTTATTGTTGTTGTAACTACAAGTTCTGAAGACTGAACCACCACCAACATTACTGTTGTTGTTGTTGTTGTTGTTGTTGTAACTACACTCTGGTCCAGTCATTGCCAGAAGTCGCAGGAACATGGCAGAAAAATTGGGAGGTTTATTTTCCGTGTGACGTGGCTCCCTAATGCCTTTTCTTTGGTCAAAGGTCACAGCAGTGCGTGGGCGTTGGTGGGTGGGTGGGCGGGGGTTGGTGAGTGGGCATCGTGAGAGGGGGCGGAGTGGGCGGGCCCACTCTCTATGTTTTTTTTGCATTGTTTTTCAATTTTTGTATCTTCGTGTTGTATACCTGTGGATGTGGATAGTTAGGGGGCAAGGAGAAAAGGGGAGATAAGGGTTAAGGGGAGAGGATTAGGGGTTGATGATGGGGCTTAGAGGAAGCAGCGTTAATGCTGTGTAAACAATAGTAGTTACTTCCGAAGGTGTTCCCTCTCTAGATGGCCACCTTAACTCTCTGAAACACAAATGTGACAAGTCTCTTGCCGTTTCGTTGAACCCGGAGGCCAGTACTTGGAAACTCGGTTCTCCGTCCCAGAGGGTCAAGGGGTCCCAAGTTCTTTTTGTGATCAACGTAGTGTTTATTGGTCGTGGTAGTGGTTGAGGTCGTGGTCTTCCCTATGATCAGCAGCACCGATCTCCACGGTGTTAGTAGAACGCAAGTATCTGCCCTTGTTCCTTCTGTTCACACGCACACCAGCAGTTGTTCATTCATCCAGAGCAAAAATAGTCCCACTGAGGTTACAAATTGTACCACAGGGAGGGAAGAAGGTACACAGGTGTAGCTACACTGTGTAGACCTGTGTAGAGCTGTATAGAGATTGATTATGTCTCACTGGTTTGGTGAATCTCTCATAATTACAGGTACGTCTGTACCTGTGCAACTTTTACTGTACCGTGAGGGAACACCTCTGTACCCACAGTCACCGGGACTGGGCACTGGGGTACCCTATTAACCGGGTACCGGTTAAAACTATCTCAGTACACCGGTGTTGCACATAGTGAGATACGAGGCATCACTTGTGACAGCCAGGCTTCCCTCCCCCCTCACTCAACCTGGTAAACAATACCTACCCTGACACAAGCCTTTTAAAAACAACAGCCACGTTTCACCCAGGGCGAAATGTTCATTTTTTTTAAATGGGAGTGTTTTTTGTTCTGTCTGCGTGTTTCGTGGGTAAGTAGGAGACGTATCGAGAGACGTAGGTACCCAAGACTGGCGTCAGTAACAGATGTGATGCGTTAAGTCCGGGAGACGTATGTAGCTACGACCTCAGGACGGGTAATGAGAGAGATATTATCCCACGCCTCATATATTAGCGGAGGGGGGGGGGGATGAAGGGAAGAGGAGGGAGGGAAAGTGGCCTTTGGTGAGCACCTTTGTGGAAAGGTCGTGTGTGTACAATCATTAGCCTGAAGACGCTAATGATGTCTCACCTGGGAGAGTCAGGTGTGTGTGTGTGTGTGTGTGTGTGTGTGTGTGTGTGTGTGTATGTTGTTAGGGGCCAGAGATAGGTCATGCTCTCGTATGTTTCTCTCTATCTATCTGTCTATGTCTCTCTACTATCTTCCTCCTATTTCTTTGCTTTCCTCTCTCTGTCTCTCTCTGTCTCTGTCTGTCTGTCTGTCTGTCTCTCTCTCTCTCTCTCTCTCTCTCTCACTCTCTCTCTCTCTCTCTCTCTCTCACTCTCTCTCTCTCTCTCTCTCTCTCTCTCTCTTATCTGTGTTGATTTTTTATTTTTTATGTCTATTTTCTTACCTATTTGTCTGTCTACCTTTCTGTCCTTTTCCTTCTCTTAGTGTCTCTCTTCCTCTCTCTTTCTCTAAGTCATTTTTCTTCCTCTATTTTCCCCTTATTTTTCCGTACCTTCTCGTTATCTTCAAATTTCTGTCTCTCAAAACACAAAAATCTTTGAAAATCTTGACATTACAACTCGATGTTCTGAAGTTCTTCCAGTGTTCACTTACACGATGAACAAGTTCAGCCGGCTGAACAAGAGCTTCAGCCGGCTGAACAAGAGCTTCAGCCGGCTGAATAAAACGGAAAGAAATTCGTATTTAACTCCAGCTTGGAACAACGTACATGGGGGTCAGTACTTGCGAAATTGTACGTACGTGTGCGTGCTGATCTACGAAAGCAACATTGACTGACTGTATCTATCCTGAATGAACACTTGCAAGACCTCATAAGTGAACACTGAACAAGTGAGTCAGTAACTGAGTCAGCAACCGAGTCAGCAATCTCCTACAAGACAGCTGACTCTTCTTGATCCTCATCTCTGCCAGTGATGTCACTCGCTGTCAGACACAGCCAGAGGAACAGTACGTAGCAAAGCTATCTGATGATGAAAGATACAGTTCAAACCTAACCCAGTCGTGGATTGTTGGCCCCAGGTCATGTAAGAGTCGTCGGATGTACCTAAGCCAGCCTTGATGGCATGTACCCAAGCCAGCCTTGATGGCATGTACCCAAGCCAGCCTTGATGGCATGTACCCAAGCCAGCCTTGATGGCATGTACCCAAGCCAGCCTTGATGGCATGTACCCAAGCCAGCCTTGATGGCATGTACCCAAGCTAGCTTTGATGGCATGTACCCACGCTAGCTTTGATGACATGTACCCAAGCTAGCTTTGATGGCATATACCCAAGCTAGCTTTGATGGCATGTACCCAAGCTAGCTTTGATGGCATGTACCCAAGCTAGCTTTGATGGCATATACCCAAGCTAGCCTTGATGGCATGAACCCAAGCTAGCTTTGATGGCATGTACCCAAGCTAGCTTTGATGGCATGTACCCAAGCTAGCTTTGATGGCATGTACCCAAGCTAGATTTGATGGCATATACCCAAGCTAGCTTTGATGGCATGTACCCAAGCTAGCTTTGATGGCATGTACCCAAGCTAGCTTTGATGGCATGTACCCAAGCTAGCTTTGATGGCATGTACCCAAGCTAGCTTTGATGGCACTGTACCCAAGCTAGCTTTGATGGCATGTACCCAAGCTAGCTTTGATGGCATGTATCCAAGCTAGACTCAAGAAATCGTAATGACACGATTGCAAATAAACCATACCCCCGGCCGGGATTGAACCCGCGGTCATAGAGTCTCAAAACTCCAGCCCGTCGCGTTAGCCACTGGACCAGCTAGCCACAATAAGATTCATCCAACTAGGTATATTTCTACACCATAGGAAGGTTAGCACAGGCACCTCTGTGACCACAAATGCAAGTTTTTACAGACGAATCTCCAGCTAGCGTGGCCGTGACGAACTCTAGCTCAAGTCCCTTCACTGCCGTCAACATGACTCAAGAAATCGTAATGACACGATTGCAAACAAACCATACCCCCGGCCGGGATTGAACCCGCGGTCATAGAGTCTCAAAACTCCAGCCCGTCTGTAAAAACTTGCATTTGTGGTCATAGAGGTGCCTGTGCTAACCTTCCTATGGTGTAGAAATATACCTAGTTGGATGAATCTTATTGTGGCTAGCTGGTCTAGTGGCTAACGCGACGGGCTGGAGTTTTGAGACTCTATGACCGCGGGTTCAATCCCGGCCGGGGGTATGGTTTACCCAAGCTAGCTTTGATGGCATGTACCCAAGCTATATATATATATATATATATATATATATATATATATATATATATATATATATATATATATATATAAACACTGATCTCTGGCTGAAGGAGACTCGAACCTACGAACCTTAGGACAAGGTACATGCTCTCGCGAATTCCTTGCATTGTTCAAATCTCTAGTAAGGCTGATGCATGCAGGGGATGAGATGAAAAGCTGTAAGCCTTCTCCCTGAAAGCTGGCTGCCTTGGATCAAACGTGTAGCGCATGCTACACGCCAAGGTATTGGTCCAGTGTGGGTAGATTGGTAAAGCACTGCGTACCTTGTCCTAAGGTTCGTAGGTTCGAGTCTCCTTCAGCCAGAGATCAGTGTTTGTGTATATTTCGCATGCTCTCGCGAATTCCTTGCATATATATATATATATATATATATATATATATATATATATATATATATATATATATATATATATATATATATATATATATATATGTATATATTAAAAATGTTTGGTGGAAGAGAGAGTGGTATATATAGACACTAAACATAGGGACTGTGTACTCTCACAAAGTGACACTGGCACTCTGACGCAGCTGGTGGCGTCACTGGCACTGCCCCCTCCCCCCTCAAACGGCCAGAGTTTTGTCACCCCCTCTTTTCCCCTTCCTCTCCCCTCTCTTATTATCCCAGTTCTTGACACTTGTTGGCACCTCCCCTACCCCTACCCCTATCCTCCCAATACAGCAAGCCTCAGTGGCACCCCTCTCCTCTTTCTCTCACCCCCTCTCGACTCCCCTCCCCCATCTCTCCCTTAGTCTTTTTAAACCCTCTTCTCTACCCCTTGTTGGCCATCTTCAACCCCCCCCTTCCTTGCTCCCTCCCTCCCTCCTCACATTCCCCCTCCCTCATTGGT
>NC_091369.1:8685278-8687778 GCF_038502225.1 Cherax quadricarinatus
GTAACAGAGAACCTTTATTGCACATATAAGTTCCATCAAACACCTTAACTACTGGGAACGCTTGGAAGCACTTGACTTGTACTCACTGGGACGCAGGCGAGAGAGATATATCATAATCTACACTTGGAAAATCCTAGAAGGAATGGTCCCGAATCTGCACACAGAAATCACTCCCTACGAAAGTAAAAGACTGGGCAGGCGATGCAAATTACCCCCAATGAAAAGTAGGGGCGCCATTGGTACACTAAGAGAAAACACCATACGTGTCAGGGGTCCAAGACTGTTCAACAGCCTCCCACCAAGCATAAGGGGAATTACCAATAGGCCCCTGGCTGCCTTCAAAAGGGAGCTGGACAGATACTTAAAGTCGGTGCCAGATCAGCCGGGCTGTGGTTCTTACGTTGAACTACGTGCGGCTAGCAGTAACAGCCTGGTTGATCAGGTCCTGATCCACCGGGAGGCCTGGTCGTAAACCGGGTCGCGTGGCGTTGATCCCCGGAATACCCTCCAGGTAGACGGGGTCAATAAGGCGCCTGCAACACCCTGGACAGTACCACGGGGTCAATAAGGCTCCTGCAACACCTGGACAGTGCCACGGGGTCAATAAGGCTCTTGCAATACCCTGGACAGTGCCACGGGGTCAATAAGGCTCTTGCAATACCCTGGACAGTGCCACGGGGTCAATAAGGCTCTTGCAATACCCTGGACAGTGCCACGGGGTCAACAAGGCTCCTGCAACACCCTGGACAGTACCACGGAGTCATTAAGGCGCTTGCAACACCCTGGACAGTACCACGGGGTCAATAAGGCTCCTGTAGCAGCCTGGACAGTACCACGGAGTCATTAAGGCGCCTGCAACGCCCTGGACAATACCACGGAGTCATTAAGGCACCTGCAACACCCTGGACAGTACCACGGAGTCATTAAGGCGCCTGCAACACCCTGGACAGTACCACGTGGTCAATAAGGCTCCTGCAACACCCTGGACAGTACCACAGAGTCATTAAGGCGCCTGCAACACCCTGGACAGTACCACGGGGTCAATAAGGCTCCTGCAACACCCTGGACAGTACCACGGAGTCATTAAGGCGCCTGCAACACCCTGGACAGTACCACGGGGTCAATAAGGCTCCTGCAACACCCTGGATAGTACCACGGAGTCATTAAGGCGCCTGCAACACCCTGGACAGTACCACGGGGTCAATAAGGCACCTGCAACACCCTGGACAGTACCACGGAGTCATTAAGGCGCCTGCAACACCCTGGACAGTACCACGGAGTCATTAAGGCGCCTGCAACGCCCTGGACAATACCACGGAGTCATTAAGGCACCTGCAACACCCTGGACAGTACCACGGGGTCATTAAGGCACCTGCAACATCCTGGACAGTACCGCGGAGTCATTAAGGCGCCTGCAACACCCTGGACAGTACCACGGAGTCAATAAGGCTCCTGCAACACCCTGGACAGTACCACGGAGTCATTAAGGCGCCTGCAGCCAGCACGTTCCTGTGGTTGGATTCAACACTCCGGAAACAATGTAACAATCACATCCGTCGTGGTCTGGTGGAATGCTTATCCGGTCCCAGGAGTGTCCGCTGGATGCTTACCATGTTGTTTAGCGCCAGGCACAAGGGAGAGAGAGAAATTCCTGGAGTATACCTGGAGGGTGTTCTGGGGGTCAACGCCCCCGTGGCCCTATCCATGACTAGGCCTCGCTGGTGGATCAGCGCCTGATCAACCAGGCTGTTACTGTTGGCCTCACGTAAACCGACGTATGAGCCACAGCCCGGCTGGTCAAGTACTGACTTTAGGTATCTGTCCAGCTTCTTCTTGAAGACAGCCAGGGGTCTTCAAGACAGCTAGGGGTCCTGAAAATAAAAAGGGGTCTTGACGAGAGCCAGGGGTCCTGAAGACAGCTAGGGGTCCTGAAAATAAAAAGGGGTCTTGACGAGAGCCAGGGGTCCTGAAGACAGCTAGGGGTCCTGAAAACAAAAAGGGGTCTTGACGAGAGCCAGGGGTCCTGAAGACAGCTAGGGGTCCTGAAAACAAAAAGGGGTCTTGACGAGAGCCAGGGGTCCTGAAGACAACCAGGGGTCTTGAAGACAACCAGGGGTCTTGAAGACAGCCAGGGGTCTTGAAGACACTCAAGGGTCTTGAAGACAGTCAGATCTTGAAGACAGTCAGGTCTTGAAGGCAGTCAAGGGTCATGAAGACAGCCAGGGGACTTGAAGACAGCTAGGGGTAGGTAGACACAGTGTCTACCTACTGAGACACAGTATCTACCTACTGAGACACAGTATCTACTTACTAAGGCACAGTATCTACCTACTGAGGCACAGTATCTACCTGCTGAGGCACAGTATCTACCTACTGAGGCACAGTGTCGACCTACTGAGGCACAGTGTCTACCTACGGAGGCACAGTATCTACCTACTGAGGCACAGTGTCTACCTACTGAGGCACAGTGTCGACCTACTGAGGTACAGTATCTACCTAC
>NC_091369.1:8692778-8700278 GCF_038502225.1 Cherax quadricarinatus
ACGCCACTCTTTTGTCTTCCCATTGTCCCTTCAGCCTCCACTGAAAATACTTCCTGAAATCTCATGTTGAGCTCCTCACATACCTCCTGGTCATTTCTTGTGAGCTCCCCACCTTCTTTCCTCAGCCTGATTACCTGGTCCTTGACTGTTGTCTTCCTCCTGATGTGGCTGTAGAGTAGTTTTGGGTCAGACTTGACTTTCGATGCTATGTCATTTTCATAATGCCGCTGCGCCTCCCTTGTTAGCTGTGCATACTCGTTTCTGGCTCGTCGACTGATCTGTTTATTCTCCTGCGTCCTTTGCCTTCTGTACTTTTTCCATTCTCTAGAGCACTTAGTTTTTGCCTCCCTGCACCTTCGGGTACACCAAGGGCTCGTTCTGTCCTTCCCATTATTTCTGTTACCCTTGGGAACAAACCTTTCCTCTGCCTCCTTGCATTTTGTTGTTACAAAGTCCATCATTTCGTTTACTGATTTTCCTACCAACTCCTGTTCCCACTGAACCTCCTGCAGGAAGGTCCTCATTCCTGTGTAGTCCCCCCTTTTATAGTTTAGCTTTTCCTTTCTACTCCTGTTACCCTCTCCACTTTTAGCTCCACGATGTATTCAAAGCTCATAACTACGTGGTCACTAGCTTCAAGGGGCCTTTCATATGTGATGTGCTCAATGTCTGAGCTACTCAGGATGAATACGAGGTCCAGTCTTGCTGTGTGTATGTGTGTGTGTGTGTGTGTGTGTGTGTGTGTGTGTGTGTGTGTGTGTGTGTGTGTGTGTGTGTGTGTGTGTGTGTGTGTGTGTGTGTGTGTGTGTGTGTGTGTGTGAGTGAATGAGTGTGTGTGTGTGTGTGTGTGTGTGTGTGTGTGTATTCACCTATTTGTGGTTGCAGGGGTCGATTCACAGCTCCTGGCCCCGCATCTTCGCTGGTCGCCACTAGGTCCACTCTCTCCCTGTTCCATGAACTTTATCGTACGTCTATGAATGTATGTGTGTATGTAGCCACTCTACTTTCTTGGATCAAATCTGCCTCCCAGTCCTCAGGTGTTGTACATCCCCTACGAGTTTAACGCTTCACCATGAACGTAGAGAGATACACACCTGTAAATATATATATACTAATATACACCTCCGTATGTGTGTGTATATATTATTGTACCCACGAACGAGTGGTATTGATCAATAATAACACTGCGACTGTAAGATTTGGTGGTCCTGTGGGTTAGAGCGTCATGTGGTTTTCGCTAACCACGAGGCGGGCCAAAACAACATGGGTTCGAATACTTGGTTAATCGCAGTGATATATATATATATATATATATATATATATATATATATATATATATATATATATATATATATATATATATATATATATATATATATATATATTCCCTCTGCTACAAAGGCTGCCTACACTGTTATTATTATTATAATTAACAGCAGCATCTACACATTAACTCGGTAACTGAAAATCAGGTAACAAAAAAAGTGACCAGTTAATTAATGCTCTCGGAAAAAAAATAGGATTTGAATCCATATAGCAGAGCATTAACCCGGATTCAACCCTTTTAATCGGATTTATTAGATGCTCAGTACTTTTCCTCCGAGTTGTGATTCCCGCGCTTATAACCGGAGGCCATTGTTGCCATCCAATGGTCAATTAAAAAAATTTCTACGGTAATTCATGTGTAAATCTTTTGAGGGGACAGATAATGTGTGCAATTTGTATGGTATAATTAGAGTTTTTTTTATATGTGAAACAATAATGGTATTTGTGACGGAAGAGACATTTTTTACTTTTTTGAAAATGGCGTCGCGTTCGTCTGGTGGTCATCCGGATTTGCGGCTTCAAGTGGATTCTTGATTTAATCTGATTTGCGCGGTTCTCTTGCTGGCTGGCGAGGTGCTCTTCAGCCGAGGAACTGGGGCTATCTTCCTCTTCCATTCCTCAGGCGCTGTATGACCCCTACAGGTGTAAGACTTCCCCCTCAGTAAATAATAATAATAATTAATAGCATAAAAAATATTTTTGGAGTGAATTACGAGTATTTATCTACCCAATAGCTACCAGAGTATATTAGGAATTTGAGTGCAGTAAAACAGGTAAGCCAGCTATCAGTACAAGAACAGTGAAGATGGCATGGAGATGTGCAGTACACACAGTCTCCTGGTCACTGCGCACAATAAGAGTCTTCACACCGGCCATCACAGTAAAGCCAACACCACCCTCGCTCTTTGACCTGTCAGTCATTAACTTTATCCTTGAAACATGAACCTAGCCATGCTCCAAGAAATTAGCTAAGGTCACCACCAAGACTCGACACTTTGAGGTTCCCCATTCACTGTCTGCAAAGCCGCACTTGAGACACTGTCCAAGAAGGGCCGGGAGAGAAGTCTACCTCTGTGGCCACAGACACATCAAGGCCACAAGCCAAGTCAATCTTTGCGGCCATAAACACATCAAGGCCACAATGCCAAGTCAATCTTTGTGGCCACAGACACATCAAGGCCACAATGTCAACAGAACAGGAAGTCTTGCATGACAAGCAAAGGGCTCTCCATCTCTGCAAAGCCCACAGCAGAAGCCAGACTGGCAGGAGTGTACGCCAAACCCGAATGAAGGTAACGTAAGCTGAGCTCCTCAGAGAGGAGGTTCAGGGAAAGCTCACCAGACACAGAGCTCTCAACTGGTGAAGTACGGAATTCACCTTTACAAAGTCAGATCCCTTGGTGGTAAACAAGGTGCAGTAAACAGCAGAGATCTGGCCGAGGTGCACATCCTTAAAGTCGTAACACTCCACAATCATACTCCAGCCAGGAACGACACAAGACAGCGTACAAGTGAAGCATCACCTGCAGAGACGCTGCCAGGTACGCTGGAGGAGCTCTTTAAGAATGTCTGTCACAGAACATTCACTCTTGTTTTAATATGAGAGGCACATATCTGGCGGCAACCAGACAACATCAACCACCTAAAATGGCAGCTGAGAACCAAGTATGACACCAGTGTTCAGCACGTGGTCAGCAGGTTGGTGAACCCGTGACACCAGCGTTCAACACGTGGTTGGTGAACCCGTGACACCAGGGTTCAACACGTGGTTGGTGAACCCGTGACACCAGGGTTGAACACGTGGTTTGTGAACCCGTGACTGGATAAATTAGAGCAATATTTTATTTATTAAAGTGCTCTTGTGGGGAACAAGTTATATACGTGTAGATAATTGGTTCAGAGAACCCACATGTTGATAATTTAAACACATGTACAACACTTGGGTATCTTTATTGTGGGAACGTTTGGCCACAAAGTGGCTTCATCAGTCCAATGCAAAGAAGAATGGTGCAGGTCAGAAGGAATTTGAGGTAATCTGTCCCTCAGCCTGGAGTCGATTACATTGACCCCAGGCTGAGGGACTGATGAAGCCACTGTGGGGCGAAACGTTTCCTCAATAAACATACCCAAGTGTTGTACATGTGTCTAAGTTATCGACTTAAATAAAGCCTTAACGACCCTGGGATAGTCAGTACACTTTAAACTCCAGTAACCAAGTCACCATGACAGAGGGAACCCATCCTGAGTGATGGAATATGGCAGGGTAAACACGGCAATTAATATTATGATCATGGTAGAGCTCTAAACAAGTTATAGAGCGTGTGTGTAGGGGGGGGGGAATGGAAGGTATTTAGAGTCAGTTCAGGGAACTGGACCACAGATCCAATTCCCTGGATGAAAAGCCCCTCACCAGCATTAAGGAACCTCCCTTGAGGGGTAACCATAGCAAACTTGTGTTGCCAGTGTTGTTGTAAAGAGAAGAGCAGCAGCGCTCTGCTGCCTTGCCTTCACCCACTAGAAAGTTACCCTCAAGATTTCAGTCTATTTAGAGGCAGCAGGGAGGTTAGTGAGTCAGATAACACTGGTGATGAAGTAGAGTTGTGGGGTCAGGTGAGTGGTGGACGGCAGGGGCTGAGAGTCATATATACACACACACATGCATACTCTTCGAGAAGCTGCTGACTTCTTGCCTCCTTGTTGTGGGTCGTCACTCACAAGGTCGCCACTCCACCCATGATGTCATTGATGATGTCACGACTCTAGTCTCTTCCTCATATCCGTGACGACGCTAAATCCCGCCTCCTTATCAGTGACGTTTAAGGCGTGTCTCCGTCCATTGGTCGCCTCCATCCGTGACGCATAGCAAGTGCTCCCTCCACTGCTCCCCTCCATTCGTGAGGTTTAGCAAGTGCTCCCTCAATTCGTGAGGTTTAGCAAGTGTTCCCTCCACTGCTCCCCTCCATTCGTGAGGTTTAGCAAGTGTTCCCTCCACTGCTCCCCTCCATTCGTGAGGTTTAGCAAGTGCTCCCTCAATTCGTGAGGTTTAGCAAGTGCTCCCTCAATTCGTGAGGTTTAGCAAGTGCTCCCTCAATTCGTGAGGTTTAGCAAGTGCTCCCTCAATTCGTGAGGTTTAGCAAGTGTTCCCTCCACTGCTCCCCTTAATTCGTGAGGTTTAGCAAGTGTTCCCTCCACTGCTCCCCTCCATTCGTGAGGTTTAGCAAGTGCTCCCTCCACTGCTCCCCTCCATCCGTGAGGTTTACAACATATCCCTATATAGCACTTGTTCCCAGGTGTCCCGTAGCTCGGTTGGTAGCGGACTCAACCCACACACTGAGGTTCGTGGTTCGATCCCCGGTACGGGTGGAAACATTAGAATGTGTTTACTTAAGAAACCCGCTGTTCATGTTCACCTAGCAGTAAATAGGTATCTGGGTGTTAGTCAACTGGTGTGGGTCGCATCCTGGGACAAAATTAACCTAGCTTGCCCAAAATGTTCTGCATAACAAATGACTTTCTATATAGTAGTGTGTCATTGATGTCATACCTTCAGGACGTCTTCCTTCCACTGGTACCCACCGTCCGTGACGCTCAGGACGTCTTCCTTCCACTGGTACCCACCGTCCGTGACGTCCTGGACGTCTTCCTTCCACTGGTACCCACCGTCCGTGACGCTCAGGACGTCTTCCTTCCACTGGTACCCACCGTCCGTGGCGTCCAGGACGTCTTCCTTCCACTGGTACCCACCGTCCGTGACGCTCAGGACGTCTTCCTTCCACTGGTACCCACCGTCCGTGACGTCCTGGACGTCTTCCTTCCACTGGTACCCACCGTCCGTGACGTCCTGGATGTCTTCCTTCCACTGGTACCCACCATCCGTGACGTCCTGGACGTCTTCCTTCCACTGGTACCCACCGTCCGTGACGTCCTGGACGTCTTCCTTCCACTGGTACCCACCGTCCGTGACGTCCTGGACGTCTTCCTTCCACTGGTACCCACCGTCCGTGACGTCCTGGATGTCTTCCTTCCACTGGTACCCACCATCCGCGACGTCCTAGACGTCTTCCTTCCACTGGTACACACCATCCGTGACGTCCTGGATGTCTTCCTTCCACTGGTACCCACCGTCCGTGACGTCCTGGATGTCTTCCTTCCACTGGTACCCACCGTCCGTGACGTCCTAGACGTCTTCCTTCCACTGGTACACACCATCCGTGACGTCCAGGACGTCTTCCTTCCACTAGTCGCCTCCAAACTATGACGTTCAGGGCGTCGCCCTGTTTGGCTAGGCGTCGGTGTCAGCACTGCTGGCTCGTTGCCCAATTAAACCTGATTTTCCAGCGATGTCTATGGGCACTGGGCACTAAACATGCCCACGACTGCCACGTCGAGAGTCAGACAGGTTACCTAGTGTGTGTGGGCAGTGATACAGGGACGCGTTCCTAGTTTTTTCTGTTTTTTTTGCGCCAAGATCATTTATTCAGGATATCTATATAAAGTAATATGGATTATTATTACATGTTGGTACATGTTTGTGGTCAGTTATGTCAGTGATGGTGCTAGGTACAGCAGGGTGCTAGGTACAGCAGGGTGTTAGGTACAGCAGGGTGTTAGGTACAGCAGGGTGTTAGGTACAGCGGGGTGTTAGGTACAGCGGGGTGTTAGGTACAGCAGGGTGTTAGGTACAGCAGGGTGTTAGGTACAGCAGGGTGTTAGGTACAGCAGGGTGTTAGGTACAGCAGGGTGTTAGGTACAGCAGGGTGTTAGGTACAGCAGGGTGTTAGGTACAGCGGGGTGTTAGGTACAGCAGGGTGTTAGGTACAGCAGGGTGTTAGGTACAGCAGGGTGTTAGATACAGCAGGGTGTTAGGTACAGCGGGGTGTTAGGTACAGCGGGGTGTTAGGTGCAGCAGGGTGTTAGGTATAGCAGGGTGTTAGGTACAGCAGGGTGTTAGGTACAGCGGGGTGTTAGGTACAGCGGGGTGTTAGGTACAGCAGGGTGTTAGGTACAGCAGGGTGTTAGGTACAGCGGGGTGTTAGGTACAGCAGGAAGGGTGTTAGGTACAGCAGGGTGTTAGGTACAGCGGGGTGCTAGGTACAGCAGGGTGTTAGGTACAGCAGGGTGTTAGGTACAGCAGGGTGTTAGGTTCAGCAGGGTGTTAGGTACAGCGGGGTGTTAGGTACAGCGGGGTGCTAGGTACAGCAGGGTGTTAGGTACAGCGGGGTGCTAGGTACAGCAGGGTGTTAGGTACAGCAGGGTGTTAGGTACAGCAGGGTGTTAGGTTCAGCAGGGTGTTAGGTACAGCGGGGTGTTAGGTACAGCGGGGTGCTAGGTACAGCAGGGTGTTAGGTACAGCAGGGTGTTAGGTACAGCAGGGTGTTAGGTACAGCAGGGTGTTAGGTACAGCAGGGTGTTAGGTACAGCGGGGTGTTAGGTACAGCGGGGTGCTAGGTACAGCGGGGTGTTAGGTACAGCAGGGTGTTAGGTACAGCGGGGTGTTAGGTACAGCAGGGTGTTAGGTACAGCAGGGTGTTAGGTACAGCAGGGTGTTAGGTACAGCAGGGTGTTAGGTACAGCAGGGTGTTAGGCACAGCAGGGTGTTAGGTACAGCCGGGTGGTAGGTACAGCGGGGTGTTAGGTAGCAGGGTGTTAGCAGCAGGGTGTTAGGTACAGCAGGGTGTTAGGTACAGCAGGGTGTTAGGTACAGCAGGGTGTTAGGTACAGCAGGGTGTTAGGTACAGCAGGGTGTTAGGTACAGCGGGGTGTTAGGTACAGCAGGGTGTTAGGTACAGCAGGGTGTTAGGTACAGTAGGGTGTTAGGTACAGCGGGGTGTTAGGTACAGCAGGGTGTTAGGTACAGCGGGGTGTTAGGTACAGCAGGAAGGGTGTTAGGTACAGCAGGAAGGGTGTTAGGTACAGCAGGAAGGGTGTTAGGTACAACAGGGTGTTAGGTACAGCGGGGTGTTAGGTACAGCAGGGTGTTAGGTACAGCGGGGTGTTAGGTACAGCAGGGTGTTAGGTACAGCGGGGTGTTAGGTACAGCGGGGTGTTAGGTACAGCAGGGTGTTAGGTACAGCGGGGTGTTAGGTACAGCAGGGTGTTAGGTACAGCGGGGTGTTAGGTACAGCGGGGTGTTAGGTACAGCAGGGTGTTAGGTACAGCAGGGTGTTAGGTACA
>NC_091369.1:8705278-8727778 GCF_038502225.1 Cherax quadricarinatus
GTATTTGGTGGTCCTGTAGGTCAGAGTGTCATATATATTTTCACTCGCACGCACACCAATATAAGTTGCATAAATTTCAACACTGCACTCAGTCAGAAAGTCAATTCTAGGTATCTTGCAACACTTCCTCTCTGTCTCTCAGTATTGGTATCCAGACGGTGATGCTGTACACTGTATGATAACACAGCTCCTGGATGCTGCAGCTTCCAAAATAGTCTGTGAATGCTTAATGGACTTCAGGGTTCATGTACTGGAGGAGGGTCATTAAGAGCCACTTAAGTGCCTCCGTCTTGTAATAACATGTTAATTTTTCCACTATAATCTACCTTGTCTATAATTACTGTCACATCTGTGTGGTAAAGTGAAGTCCAGGATCTTTCCTTAATTCATGGTATAACTTAACAAATTATTGATGACAATTGTGTTGTAGATGTCAGAGCTTCACTCAGACATCTACAACACAATTGTCATCAAGGATTTGTTGAGTTATACCATGAGCAAAGATCCTGGACTTCACTTTACGACACAGACAGATGTGACAGTAATTATAGACAAGGTAGATTATAGTGGAAAAATGAACATGTTATTACAAGACGGAGGCACTTAAGTGCCTCTTAATGACCCTCCTCCAGTACATGAACCCTGAAGTCCATTAAGCATTCACAGACTATTTTGGAAGCTGCAGCATCCAGGAGCTGTGTTATCATACAGTGTACAGCATCACCGTCTGGATACCAATACTGAGAGACACGTTATTACAAGACGGAGGTACTGAAGTGCCTGTTAAGACTGCTCTGTCACCCCTTCAACGCTAGTCAAGGATGCCTTAACACTTAAAATAAGTGATCATGGTGGCTGATTAATGGGGTTTGAAGTCTATATACTACACGACGGTCATTAAGGCCGCATGTCATTCCTACAGCCATTGACAACATGCCTATGCACTCAGCCCCGGGCCCAGACTCGTGGAACTCTGTTTTCATTAAGAACTGCAAGAAACCCCTCTCGCGTGCCCTAAGTACACTATGGAGGAGGAGCTTGGACATGGGTGAAATTCCACAGTCACTTAAAACAACGGATATAGCCCCACTCCATAAAGGTGGCAGCAAAGCATTAGCTAAGAACTATAGACCAACAGCTCTGACGTCCCACATCATAAAAATCTTTGAAAGAGTGCTAAGAAGCAGGATTGCAAATCACCTGGATTCCCAAAATCTGCACAATCCAGGGCAACATGGGTTCAGGGCAGGTCGCTCCTGCCTCTCACAACTACTGGATCACTATGACATGGCCTTGGATGCACTGGAAGAAAATCAGAATGCAGATGTAATATACACAGACTTTGCAAAAGCATTTGACAAATGCGATCATGGCGTAATAGCCCATAAAATACGTGCTAAAGGAATAACTGGGAAAGTGGGGAGATGGATCTTCAACTTCCTAACAAATCGAACACAAAGAGTAGTGGTCAACAGAGTTAAATCGGAGGCTGCCATAGTGAAGAGCTCTGTTCCACAAGGCACAGTACTCGCCCCCATCTTATTCCTTATCCTCATATCAGACATAAACAGAGATATACACCATAGCACCGTATCATCCTTTGTGGATGATACTAGGATCTGCATGAGGCTGTCATCTGCTCAGGACGCGGTTAACCTCCAAGAAGATATAAACAAAGTTTTCCAGTGGGCAACGGTAAACAATATGATGTTCAATGAGGACAAATTCCAACTACTCCGTTATGGAAAACTGGAGGAGATAATAAGTAGAACAGAGTATACTACTGACTCCGGCCATACAATAGAGCGGAAAAATAATGTAAGGGACCTGGGAGTAGTAATGTCTGAGGATCTCACTTTCAAGGATCACAACAGTGCCACGATCGCTCGTGCAAAGAAAATGATAGGATGGATAATGAGAACTTTCAAAACGAGAGATGCCAAGCCCATGATGATCCTTTTCAAATCACTTGTTCTCTCTAGGCTGGAATACTGCTGTACATTAACATCTCCATTCAAAGCAGGTGAAATCGCAGATCTAGAGAGTGTACAGAGATCCTTTACTGCACGTATAAGTTCTGTCAAGCACCTTAACTACTGGGAACGCTTGGAAGCACTTGACTTGTACTCGTTGGAACGCAGGAGGGAGAAATATATCATAATCTACACTTGGAAAATCTTGGAAGGAATGGTCCCAAATCTGCACACAGAAATCACTCCCTACGAAAGTAAAAGACTGGGCAGGCGATGCAAAATGCCGCCAATAAAAAGTAGGGGCGCCATTGGTACACTAAGAGAAAACACCATAAGTGTCCGGGGCCCAAAACTGTTCAACAGCCTCCCATCAAGCATTAGGGGAATTGCCAATAAACCCCTGGCTGCCTTCAAGAGAGAGCTGGACAGATACCTAAAGTCAGTGCCGGATCAGCCGGGCTGTGGCTCGTACGTTGGACTGCGTGCGGCCAGCAGTAACAGCCTAGTTGATCAGGCCCTGATCCATCGGGAGGCCTGGTCATGGACCGGGCCGCGGGGGCGTTGATCCCCGGAATAACCTCCAGGTAACCACCAGTCAAGAATACTTTAATACCTAAGATGGCAGTTCAAGGAAGTCATCACGAGATATATGACCCATGAGCGTTTAGAGCTTACCATAATACTGATCCAAGAAACGGAGGTGAGGGTCTTACAGAAAGGGAGGGAAAGAGAGAGGAGAGAGAGAGAGAGAGAGAGAGAGAGAGAGAGAGAGAGAGAGAGAGAGAGAGAGAGAGAGAGAGAGAGAGAGAGAGAGAGAGAGTCCATGGTGACACTTCCTTGGCCCTTAACTGACACCAGGATACAGCTCCACACCTCACCCCTTGCCACTCATCATATGATAGTTAACATCTTCCCCGTTGCTGCCACCAACAGACTGACTGACCACACTGGGAAAGGTCGACGACCTCGGTGAGAGGAGACCAGCAGGTAGACTGTAAAAACCATACCACGGGTGGGGTTAGAACCAGCGATCAGAGACTCATAAAACTCCAGACCATGACTCTCTGATCGCGGGTTCTAACCCCACCTGTGGTATGGTTTGTTAGCAATCGTGTCGTATGTGTGTGTGTGTGTGTGTGTGTGTGTGTGTGTGTGTGTGTGTGTGTGTGTGTGTGTGTGTGTGTGTGTGTGTGTGTGTGTGTGTGTGTGTGTGTGTGTGTGTGTGTGTGTGTGTGTGTGTGTGTGTGTGTGTGTGTATGTGTGTGTGTGTGTGTGTGTATGTGTATGTGTATGTGTGTGTGTGTGTGTGTGTGTATGTGTGTGTGTGTGTGTGTGTGTGTGTGTGTGTGTGTACATCACGTGAATGCAATGCGATTCTTTTAGATAAATGCCAAGGTCCAGGGTGAGAGAGGGAGGGAGGAAGGGGGACGGAGGAAGGATGAATGGAGTGAGAGGAAGAGAGAGAGAGAGAGAGAGAGAGAGAGAGAGAGAGAGAGAGAGAGAGAGAGAGAGAGAGAGAGAGAGAGAGAGAGAGAGAGAGAGAGAGAGAGAGAGAGAGAGAGGGAGAGAGAAGGTTAGGTTAGGTAAGGTTCGTCAGGAAACAGAACAGATGTTTCCTGAAGCGGGTCTTAGTCAGATGATGACCCGCCTAGAGGGAGAAGGTTAACTAAGTAGTGGTATTCATGACTGTCCTTGGACATGCTCCTACATACACCAGCGCCACACAACAACCCATTTAATTAACCTTTCCTCTTTCTCTCTTCTCCTCCTCCTGGTTTCTAAGTGCCTCCATGACCTCTTGTTATCCAGACACTGTGACTTACCATTACAACACAGTGTTCCACTGGAGAGTGAGACAGTGGCATCATCAGTCAGAGTCACAACAGCAACAACAAGCAGAGAGAGTGCATACTCGAGCCTCCAGACAAGGATATGAAGTTCAAGTGTCGTTTAACTAGTAAACAGTCTTACTGCCACTCGTTAACCTTCCAAAGCTAAATTTTCTGCTGGTAAACGAGGGTAGAGGAGGGGAGTAACCGGGGAAGAAAGACGAGGAAGTACAGGAGATTTAGAGGAAGGAAGAGGGGAAGACTGAAGGATTTAATTTTGAAAATAAATTTAATGTTGATGGGCAGTGTGTGATGTCTGCCCCAGCTGGTGATGTCATACGTCAGAGACGTCACTGACACGTCACCGACACGTCACCGACACGTCACCATATCCGTGACGAGGTGATGACGCGTCTGGTCCTTCAGCTTCCTGTCGACCTTTGCGCCACATACAACACACATGTCATCTTGTATACTCAGGATACGTGACTCTCACGATGTATCCTTCCTCTCAGGATACATTCTCACAAGTAACTGTATTAAGTCACCCTTCAGGGGGAAGGAGGGTGACCCAGGATGATGACCCATTACCAACCAATACCACCACCACTACTACTACTGCCACCATTATCACCACTACTACTACTAGCAATACCACCACTACTACTACCACCATTTCCACCACTACTACTACCACCACTACTACTAATACTACTACCACCATTACCACTACTACTAATACTACCATAACCACCACTACTACTACTACCACCACCACCACCACCACCACAATTACTACCACTACCACAACCACCACCACCATTAATAAGTAGAAGACACCAGAATTTATTCATGAATCAGATATGATCACGTACATAACCCCCTCCTCAACCCTCTCCCCTTCCCACCTCTCCTCCCCGACCCTCTCCCCTTCCTTCCCCTCCTTCCCCTCCCTTACGTGATGTCATAGTTGGCACTGTCCACTACTAATGCCTGCCCCCTCTCCCCTCCCACATTTCCCCTGCCCCTCCCATACCTCCCCCCTCCCCTCCCCTCCCCCTACCTCGACGTCATTACAAAAACACCTCAGTGAGAGACAGACTTAAATTTAAACACCAAAACTTGACTAACAAGATTATTATTATTATTGTATATATATATATATATATATTTTTTTTTTTATTATCACACTGGCCGATTCCCACCAAGGCAGGGTGGCCCGAAAAAGAAAAACTTTCACCATCATTCACTCCATCACTGTCTTGCCAGAAGGGTGCTTTACACTACAGTTTTTAAACTGCAACATTAACACCCCTCCTTCAGAGTGCAGGCACTGTACTTCCCATCTCCAGGACTCAAGTCCGGCCTGCCGGTTTCCCTGAACCCCTTCATAAATGTTACTTTGCTCACACTCCAACAGCACGTCAAGTATTAAAAACCATTTGTCTCCATTCACTCCTATCAAACACGCTCACGCATGCCTGCTGGAAGTCCAAGCCCCTCGCACACAAAACCTCCTTTACCCCCTCTCTCCAACCCTTCCTAGGCCGACCCCTACCCCGCCTTCCTTCCACTACAGACTGATACACTCTTGAAGTTATTCTGTTTCGCTCCATTCTCTCCACATGTCCGAACCACCTCAACAACCCCTCTTCAGCCCTCTGGACAACAGTTTTGGTAATCCCGCACCTCCTCCTAACTTCCAAACTACGAATTCTCTGCATTATATTCACACCACACATTGCCCTCAGACATGACATCTCCACTGCCTCCAGCCTTCTCCTCGCTGCAACATTCATCACCCATGCTTCACACCCATATAAGAGCGTTGGTAAAACTATACTCTCATACATTCCCCTCTTTGCCTCCAAGGACAAAGTTCTTTGTCTCCACAGACTCCTAAGTGCACCACTCACTCTTTTTCCCTCATCAATTCTATGATTCACCTCATCTTTCATAGACCCATCCGCTGACACGTCCACTCCCAAATATCTGAATACATTCACCTCCTCCATACTCTCTCCCTCCAATCTGATATTCAATCTTTCATCACCTAATCTTTTTGTTATCCTCATAACCTTACTCTTTCCTGTATTCACCTTTAATTTTCTTCTTTTGCACACCCTACCAAATTCATCCACCAATCTCTGCAACTTCTCTTCAGAATCTCCCAAGAGCACAGTGTCATCAGCAAAGAGCAGCTGTGACAACTCCCACTTTGTGTGTGATTCTTTATCTTTTAACTCCATGCCTCTTGTCAAGACCCTCGCATTTACTTCTCTTACAACCCCATCTATAAATATATTAAACAACCACGGTGACATCACACATCCTTGTCTAAGGCCTACTTTTACTGGGAAATAATTTCCCTCTTTCCTACATACTCTAACTTGAGCCTCACTATCCTCGTAAAAACTCTTCACTGCTTTCAGTAACCTACCTCCTACACCATACACTTGCAACATCTGCCACATTGCCCCCCTATCCACCCTGTCATACGCCTTTTCCAAATCCATAAATGCCACAAAGACCTCTTTAACCTTATCTAAATACTGTTCACTTATATGTTTCACTGTAAACACCTGGTCCACACACCCCCTACCTTTCCTAAAGCCTCCTTGTTCATCTGCTATCCTATTCTCCGTCTTACTCTTAATTCTTTCAATAATAATTCTACCATACACTTTACCAGGTATACTCAGCAGACTTATCCCCCTATAATTTTTGCACTCTCTTTTATCCCCTTTGCCTTTATACAAAGGAACTATGCATGCTCTCTGCCAATCCCTAGGTACCTTACCCTCTTCCATACATTTATTAAATAATTGCACCAACCACTCCAAAACTATATCCCCACCTGCTTTTAACATTTCTATCTTTATCCCATCAATCCCGGCTGCCTTACCCCCTTTCATTTTACCTACTGCCTCACGAACTTCCCCCACACTCACAACTGGCTCTTCCTCACTCCTACAAGATGTTATTCCTCCTTGTCCTATACACGAAATCACAGCTTCCCTATCTTCATCAACATTTAACAATTCCTCAAAATATTCCCTCCATCTTCCCAATACCTCTAACTCTCCATTTAATAACTCTCCTCTCCTATTTTTAACTGACAAATCCATTTGTTCTGTAGGCTTTCTTAACTTGTTAATCTCACTCCAAAACTTTTTCTTATTTTCAACAAAATTTGTTGATAACATCTCACCCACTCTCTCATTTGCTCTCTTTTTACATTGCTTCACCACTCTCTTAACCTCTCTCTTTTTCTCCATATACTCTTCCCTCCTTGCATCACTTCTACTTTGTAAAAACTTCTCATATGCTAACTTTTTCTCCCTTACTACTCTCTTTACATCATCATTCCACCAATCGCTCCTCTTCCCTCCCGCACCCACTTTCCTGTAACCACAAACTCCTGCTGAACACTCTAACACTACATTTTTAAACCTACCCCATACCTCTTCGACCCCATTGCCTATGCTCTCATTAGCCCATCTATCCTCCAATAGCTGTTTATATCTTACCCTAACTGCCTCCTCTTTTAGTTTATAAACCTTCACCTCTCTCTTCCCTGATGCTTCTATTCTCCTTGTATCCCATCTACCTTTTACTCTCAGTGTAGCTACAACTAGAAAGTGATCTGATATATCTGTGGCCCCTCTATAAACATGTACATCCTGAAGTCTACTCAACAGTCTTTTATCTACCAATACATAATCCAACAAACTACTGTCATTTCGCCTACATCATACCTTGTATACTTATTTATCCTCTTTTTCTTAAAATATGTATTACCTATAACTAAACCCCTTTCTATACAAAGTTCAATCAAAGGGCTCCCATTATCATTTACACCTGGCACCCCAAACTTACCTACCACACCCTCTCTAAAAGTTTCTCCTACTTTAGCATTCAGGTCCCCTACCACAATTACTCTCTCACTTGGTTCAAAGGCTCCTATACATTCACTTAACATCTCCCAAAATCTCTCTCTCTCCTCTGCATTCCTCTCTTCTCCAGGTGCATACACGCTTATTATGACCCACTTCTCGCATCCAACCTTTACTTTAATCCACATAATTCCTGAATTTACACATTCATAATCTCTTTTCTCCTTCCATAACTGATCCTTCAACATTACTGCTACCCCTTCCTTTGCTCTAACTCTCTCAGATACTCCAGATTTAATCCCATTTATTTCCCCCCACTGAAACTCTCCTACCCCCTTCAGCTTTGTTTCGCTTAGGGCCAGGACATCCAACTTCTTTTCATTCATAACATCAGCAATCATCTGTTTCTTGTCATCCGCACTACATCCACGCACATTTAAGCATCCCAGTTTTATATATATATATATATATATATATATATATATATATATATATATATATATATATATATATATATATATATATATATATATATTCTCAGGTGATATTAATGCATATTTAAACGTCCCGTAGAAGACAAGACAACATCGGTTTACTGACCGTTGGTCAGTACCTGGTACTGACAGCAGTACTCACACATCTACGTCACTTCCCTACTGACCCTTGGTCAGTACCTGGTACTGGCAGCAGTACTCACACATCTACGTCACTTCCCTACTGACCCTTGGTCAGTACCTGGTACTGACAGCAGTACTCACACATCTACGTCACTTCCCTACTGACCCTTGGTCAGTACCTGGTACTGGCAGCAGTACTCACACATCTACGTCACTTCCCTACTGACCCTTGGTCAGTACCTGGTACTGGCAGCAGTACTCACACATCTACGTCACTTCCCTACTGACCCTTGGTCAGTACCTGGTACTGGCAGCAGTACTCACACATCTACGTCACTTCCCTACTGACCCTTGGTCAGTACCTGGTACTGACAGCAGTACTCACACATCTACGTCACTTCCCTACTGACCCTTGGTCAGTACCTGGTACTGGCAGCAGTACTCACACATCTACGTCACTTCCCTACTGACCCTTGGTCAGTACCTGGTACTGGCAGCAGTACTCACACATCTACGTCACTTCCCTACTGACCCTTGGTCAGTACCTGGTCCTGGCAGCAGTACTCACATATCTACGTCACTTCCCTACTGACCCTTGGTCAGTATCTGGTACTGGCAGCAGTACTCACACATCTACGTCACTTCCCTACTGACCCTTGGTCAGTACCTGGTCCTGGCAGCAGTACTCACACATCTACGTCACTTCCCTACTGACCCTTGGTCAGTACCTGGTACTGGCACCAGTATTCACACATCTACGTCACTTCCCTACTGACTCTTGGTCAGTACCTGGTCCTGGCAGCAGTACTCACACATCTACGTCACTTCCCTACTGGCCCTTGGTCAGTACCTGGTCCTGGCAGCAGTACTCACACATCTACGTCACTTCCCTACTGACCCTTGGTCAGTACCTGGTACTGGCAGCAGTACTCACACATCTACGTCACTTCCCTACTGACCCTTGGTCAGTACCTGGTCCTGGCAGCAGTACTCACACATCTACGTCACTTCCCTACTGACCCTTGGTCAGTACCTGGTACTGGCAGCAGTACTCACACATCTACGTCACTTCCCTACTGACCCTTGGTCAGTACCTGGTACTGACAGCAGTACTCACACATCTACGTCACTTCCCTACTGACCCTTGGTCAGTACCTGGTACTGGCAGCAGTACTCACACATCTACGTCACTTCCCTACTGACCCTTGGTCAGTACCTGGTACTGGCAGCAGTACTCACACATCTACGTCACTTCCCTACTGACCCTTGGTCAGTACCTGGTACTGACAGCAGTACTCACACATCTATGTCACTTCCCTACTGACCCTTGGTCAGTACCTGGTACTGGCAGCAGTACTCACACATCTACGTCACTTCCCTACTGACCCTTGGTCAGTACCTGGTACTGGCAGCAGTACTCACACATCTACGTCACTTCCCTACTGACCCTTGGTCAGTACCTGGTCCTGGCAGCAGTACTCACACATCTACGTCACTTCCCTACTGACCCTTGGTCAGTATCTGGTACTGGCAGCAGTACTCACACATCTATGTCACTTCCCTACTGACCCTTGGTCAGTACCTGGTACTGGCAGCAGTACTCACACATCTACGTCACTTCCCTACTGACCCTTGGTCAGTACCTGGTACTGGCAGCAGTACTCACACATCTACGTAACTTCCCTACTGACCCTTGGTCAGTACCTGGTCCTGGCAGCAGCACTCACACATCTACGTCACTTCCCTACTGACCCTTGGTCAGTACCTGGTCCTGGCAGCAATACTCACACATCTACGTCACTTCCCTACTAACCCTTGGTCAGTACCTGGTACTGGCAGCAGTACTCACACATCTACGTCACTTCCCTACTGACCCTTGGTCAGTACCTGGTACTGGCAGCAGTACTCACACATCTACGTCACTTCCCTACTGACCCTTGGTCAGTACCTGGTACTGGCAGCAGTACTCACACATCTACGTCACTTCCCTACTGACCCTTGGTCAGTACCTGGTACTGGCAGCAGTACTCACACATCTACGTCACTTCCCTACTGACCCTTGGTCAGTACCTGGTACTGGCAGCAGTACTCACACATCTACGTCACTTCCCTACTGACCCTTGGTCAGTACCTGGTACTGGCAGCAGTACTCACACATCTACGTCACTTCCCTACTGACCCTTGGTCAGTACCTGGTCCTGGCAGCAGTACTCACACATCTACGTCACTTCCCTACTGACCCTTGGTCAGTACCTGGTACTGGCAGCAGTACTCACACATCTACGTCACTTCCCTACTGACCCTTGGTCAGTACCTGGTCCTGGCAGCAGTACTCACACATCTACGTCACTTCCCTACTGACCCTTGGTCAGTACCTGGTACTGGCAGCAGTACTCACACATCTACGTCACTTCCCTACTGACCCTTGGTCAGTACCTGGTACTGGCAGCAGTACTCACACATCTACGTCACTTCCCTACTGACCCTTGGTCAGTACCTGGTACTGACAGCAGTACTCACACATCTACGTCACTTCCCTACTGACCCTTGGTCAGTACCTGGTACTGGCAGCAGTACTCACACATCTACGTCACTTCCCTACTGACCCTTGGTCAGTACCTGGTCCTGGCAGCAGTACTCACACATCTACGTCACTTCCCTACTGACCCTTGGTCAGTACCTGGTCCTGGCAGCAGTACTCACACATCTACGTCACTTCCCTACTGACCTTGGTCAGTACCTGGTCCTGGCAGCAGTTCTCACACATCTACGTCACTTCCCTACTGACCCTTGGTCAGTACCTGGTCCTGGCAGCAGTACTCACACATCTACGTCACTTCCCTACTGACCCTTGGTCAGTACCTGGTCCTGGCAGCAGTACTCACACATCTACGTCACTTCCCTACTGACCCTTGGTCAGTACCTGGTCCTGGCAGCAGTACTCACACATCTACGTCACTTCCCTACTGACCCTTGGTCAGTACCTGGTCCTGGCAGCAGTACTCACACATCTACGTCACTTCCCTACTGACCCTTGGTCAGTACCTGGTCCTGGCAGCAGTACTCACACATCTACGTCACTTCCCTACTGACCCTTGGTCAGTACCTGGTCCTGGCAGCAGTACTCACACATCTACGTCACTTCCCTACTGACCCTTGGTCAGTACCTGGTACTGGCAGCAGTACTCACACATCTACGTCACTTCCCTACTGACCCTTGGTCAGTGACTGGTCCTGGCAGCAGTACTCACACATCTACGTCACTTCCCTACTGACCCTTGGTCAGTACCTGGTACTGACAGCAGTACTCACACATCTACGTCACTTCCCTACTGACCCTTGGTCAGTACCTGGTACTGGCAGCAGTACTCACACATCTACGTCACTTCCCTACTGACCCTTGGTCAGTACCTGGTACTGGCAGCAGTACTCACACATCTACGTCACTTCCCTACTGACCCTTGGTCAGTACCTGGTACTGACAGCAGTACTCACACATCTACGTCACTTCCCTACTGACCCTTGGTCAGTACCTGGTACTGGCAGCAGTACTCACACATCTACGTCACTTCCCTACTGACCCTTGGTCAGTACCTGGTCCTGACAGCAGTACTCACACATCTACGTCACTTCCCTACTGACCCTTGGTTAATACCTGGTACTGACAGCAGTACTCACACATCTACGTCACTTCCCTACTAACCCTTGGTCAGTACCTGGTACTGGCAGCAGTACTCACACATCTACGTCACTTCCCTACTGACCCTTGGTCAGTACCTGGTACTGACAGCAGTACTCACACATCTACGTCACTTCCCTACTGACTCTTGGTCAGTACCTGGTACTGGCAGCAGCACTCACACATCTACGTCACTTCCCTACTGACCCTTGGTCAATACCTGGTACTGACAGCAGTACTCACACATCTACGTCACTTCCCTACTGACCCTTGGTCAGTACCTGGTACTGACAGCAGTACTCACACATCTACGTCACTTCCCTACTGACCCTTGGTCAGTACCTGGTACTGGCAGCAGTACTCACACATCTACGTCACTTCCCTACTGACCCTTGGTCAGTACCTGGTACTGACAGCAGTACTCACACATCTACGTCACTTCCCTACTGACCCTTGGTAAGTACCTGGTACTGGCAGCAGTACTCACACATCTACGTCACTTCCCTACTGACCCTTGGTCAGTATCTGGTACTGGCAGCAGTACTCACACATCTACGTCACTTCCCTACTGACCCTTGGTCAGTACCTGGTACTGACAGCAGTACTCACACATCTACGTCACTTCCCTACTGACCCTTGGTCAGTACCTGGTACTGACAGCAGTACTCACACATCTACGTCACTTCCCTACTGACCCTTGGTCAGTATCTGGTACTGGCGGCAGTACTCACACATCTACGTCACTTCCCTACTGACCCTTGGTCAGTACCTGGTCCTGGCAGCAGTACTCACACATCTACGTCACTTCCCTACTGACCCTTGGTCAGTACCTGGTACTGACAGCAGTACTCACACATCTACGTCACTTCCCTACTGACTCTTGGTCAGTACCTGGTACTGGCAGCAGTACTCACACATCTACGTCACTTCCCTACTGACCCTTGGTCAGTACCTGGTACTGACAGCAGTACTCACACAACTACGTCACTTCCCTACTGACTCTTGGTCAGTACCTGGTACTGGCAGCAGTACTCACACATCTACGTCACTTCCCTACTGACTCTTGGTCAATACCTGGTACTGACAGCAGTACTCACACATCTACGTCACTTCCCTACTGACCCTTGGTCAGTACCTGGTACTGACAGCAGTACTCACACATCTACGTCACTTCCCTACTGACCCTTGGTCAGTACCTGGTACTGGCAGCAGTACTCACACATCTACGTCACTTCCCAATTTCCCCTTGGTCAGTACCTGGTACTGGCAGCAGTACTCACACATCTACGTCACTTCCCTACTGACCCTTGGTAAGTACCTGGTACTGGCAGCAGTACTCACACATCTACGTCACTTCCCTACTGACCCCTGGTCAGTACCTGGTACTGACAGCAGTACTCACACATCTACGTCACTTCCCTACTGACTCTTGGTCAGTACCTGGTACTGGCAGCAGTACTCACACATCTACGTCACTTCCCTACTGACCCTTGGTCAATACCTGGTACTGACAGCAGTACTCACACATCTACGTCACTTCCCTACTGACCCTTGGTCAGTACCTGGTCCTGGCAGCAGTACTCACACATCTACGTCACTTCCCTACTGACCCTTGGTCAGTACCTGGTACTGGCAGCAGTACTCACACATCTACGTCACTTCCCTACTGACCCCTGGTCAGTACCTGGTACTGGCAGCAGTACTCACACATCTACGTCACTTCCCTACTGACCCCTGGTCAGTACCTGGTACTGGCAGCAGTACTCACACATCTACGTCACTTCCCTACTGACCCTTGGTCAGTACCTGGTACTGGCAGCAGTACTCACACATCTACGTCACTTCCCTACTGACCCCTGGTCAGTACCTGGTACTGGCAGCAGTACTCACACATCTACGTCACTTCCCTACTGACCCTTGGTCAGTACCTGGTACTGGCAGCAGTACTCACACATCTATGTCACTTCCCTACTGACCCTTGGTCAGTACCTGGTACTGGCAGCAGTACTCACACATCTACGTCACTTCCCTACTGACCCTTGGTCAGTATCTGGTACTGGCAGCAGTACTCACACATCTATGTCACTTCCCTACTGACCCTTGGTCAGTATCTGGTACTGGCAGCAGTACTCACACATCTATGTCACTTCCCTACTGACCCTTGGTCAGTACCTGGTACTGGCAGCAGTACTCACACATCTATGTCACTTCCCTACTGACCCTTGGTCAGTACCTGGTACTGGCAGCAGTACTCACACATCTATGTCACTTCCCTACTACAACACTTCCCCTACAATTTACACACCAGAATTTCTCTATTTACCTGGAGTTTACCTGGAGAGAGTTCCGGGGGTCAACGCCCCCGCGGCCCGGTCTGTGACAAGGCCTCCTATTGGATCAGAGCCTGATCAACCAGGCTGTTACTGCTGGCTGCACGCAAACCAACGTACGAGCCACAGCCCGGCTGATCCGGAACTGACTTTAGGTGCTTGTCCAGTGCCAGCTTGAAGACTGCCAGGGGTCTGTTGTTAATCCCCCTTATGTATGTTGGGAGGCAGTTGAACAGTCTCGGGCCCCTGACACTTATTGTATGGTCTCTTAACGTGCTAGTGACACCCCTGCTTTTCATTGGGGGGATGTTGCATCGTCTGCCAAGTCTTTTGCTTTCGTAGTGAGTGATTTTCGTGTGCAAGTTCGGTACTAGTCCCTCTAGGATTTTCCAGGTGTATATGATCATGTATCTCTCCCGCCTGCGTTCCAGGGAATACAGGTTTAGGAACCTCAAGCGCTCCCAATAATTGAGGTGTTTTATCTCCGTTATGCGCGCCGTGAAAGTTCTCTGTACATTTTCTAGGTCGGCAATTTCACCTGCCTTGAAAGGTGCTGTTAGTGTGCAGCAATATTCCAGCCTAGATAGAACAAGTGACCTGAAGAGTGTCATCATGGGCTTGGCCTCCCTTGTTTTGAAGGTTCTCATTATCCATCCTGTCATTTTTCTAGCAGATGCGATTGATACAATGTTATGGTCCTTGAAGGTGAGATCCTCCGACATGATCACTCCCAGGTCTTTGACGTTGGTGTTTCGCTCTATATTGTGGCCAGAATTTGTTTTGTACTCTGATGAAGATTAATTTCCTCGTGTTTACCATATCTGAGTAATTGAAATTTCTCATAGTTGAACTTCATATTGTTTTCTGCAGCCCACTGAAAGATTTGGTTGATGTCCGCCTGGAGCCTTGCAGTGTCTGCAATGGAAGACACTGTCATTCAGATTCGGGTGTCATCTGCAAAGGAAGACACGATGCTGTGGCTGACATCCTTGTCTATGTCGGATATGAGGATGAGGAACAAGTTGTGAGCAAGTACTGTGCCTTGTGGAACAGAGCTTTTCACCGTAGCTGCGTCGGACTTTACTCTGTTGACTACTACTCTTTGTGTTCTGTTAGTGAGGAAATTATAGATCCATCGACCGACTTTTCCTGTTATTCCTTTAGCACGCATTTTGTGCGCTATTACGCCATGGGCACACTTGTCGAAGGCTTTTGCAAAGTCTGTATATATTACATCTGCATTCTTTTTGTCTTCTAGTGCATCTAGGACCTTGTCGTAGTGATCCAATAGTTGAGACAGACAGGAGCGACCTGTTCTAAACCCATGTTGCCCTGGGTTGTGTAACTGATGGGTTTCTAGATGGGTGGTGATCTTGCTTCTTAGGACCCTTTCAAAGATTTTTATGATATGGGATGTTAGTGCTATTGGTCTGTAGTTCTTTGCTGTTGCTTTACTGCCCCCTTTGTGGAGTGGGGCTATGTCTGTTGCTTTTAGTAACTGTGGGACGACCCCCGTGTCCATGCTCCCTCTCCATAGGATGGTAAAAGCTCGTGATAGGGGCTTCTTGCAGTTCTTGATGAACACAGAGTTCCATGAGTCTGGCCCTGGGGCAGAGTGCATGGGCATGTCATTTATCGCCTGTTCGAAGTCATTTGGCGTCAGGATAACATCAGATAGGCTTGTGTTAACCAAATTCTGTGGCTCTCTCATAAAAAATTAATTTTGATCTTCGACTCTCAGTCTGGTTAGCGGCTTGCTAAAAACTGAGTCATATTGGGACTTGAGTAGCTCACTCATTTCCTTGCTGTCATCTGTGTAGGACCCATCTTGTTTAAGTAAGGGCCCAATACTGGACGTTGTTCTTGACTTTGATTTGGCATAGGAGAAGAAATACTTGAATTAATTATTAAATTCACAACGGCCTTGTAGGCCTACCATAACATTTACATAGGCCTCCGAACTACCCTTGGTCAATTACCTCTTAAAAAGTTAGTCATGTTTAAGAAGGAATGTCTGTCCTAAATGTGTATGTATGTATGTATGTATATGTGTATGTGCATATATGTATATGTATATGTGTCTGCATGTATGTATGTATATCTGTATGTATGTCTGTCTGTATGTATGTATGTCTGTATGTGTGTACGTGTCTGTGTACTCACCTAATTCACCTAATTGTACTCACCTAATTGTGGTTGCAGGGGTCGAGATTCAGCTCTTGGCCCCGCCGCTTCACTGATTGCTACTAGGTCCTCTCTCTCTCTCTCTGCTTCCTGAGCTTTGTTATACCTCTTCTTAAAACTATGTATGGTTCCTGCCTCCACTACTTCACTTGCTAGGCTATTCCATTGTGTGTGTGTGTACTCACCTAGTTGTACTCACCTAGTTGAGGTTGCGGGGGTCGAGTCCGAGCTCCTGGCCCCGCCTCTTCACTGATCGCTACTAGGTCACTCTCCCTGAGCCGTGAGCTTTATCATACCTCTGCTTAAAGCTATGTATGGATCCTGCCTCCACTACATCGCTTCCCAAACTATTCCACTTACTGACTACTCTGTGGCTGAAGAAATACTTCCTAACATCCCTGTGATTCATCTGTGTCTTGAACTTCCAACTGTGTCCCCGTGTTGCTGTGTCCAATCTCTGGAACATCCTGTCTTTGTCCACCTTGTCAATTCCTCTCAGTATTTTGTATGTCGTTATCATGTCCCCCCTATCTCTCCTGTCCTCCAGTGTCGTCAGGTTGATTTCCCTTAACCTCTCCTCGTAGGACATACCTCTTAGCTCTGGGACTAGTCTTGTTGCAAACCTTTGCACTTTCTCCAGTTTCTTTACGTGCTTGGCTAGGTGTGGGTTCCAAACTAGTGCCGCATACTCCAATATGGGCCTAACGTACACGGTGTACAGGGTCCTGAATGATTCCTTATTAAGATGTCGGAATGCTGTTCTGAGGTTTGCTAGGCGCCCATATGCTGCAGCAGTTATTTGGTTGATGTGCGCTTCAGGAGATGTGCCTGGTGCTATACTCACCCCAAGATCTTTTTCCTTGAGTGAGGTTTGTAGTCTCTGGCCCCCTAGACTGTACTCCGTCTGCGGTCTTCTTTGCCCTTCCCCAATCTTCATGACTTTGCACTTGGTGGGATTGAACTCCAGGAGCCAATTGCTGGACCAGGTCTGCAGCCTGTCCAGATCCCTTTGTAGTTCTGTGTGTGTGTGTGTGTGTGTGTCTGTGTGTGTGTGTGTGTGTGTGTGTGTGTGTGTGTGTGTGTGTGTGTGTGTGTGTGTGTGTGCTTCCACTCACAGTTTTACGGAGAAAATCTCCACAAATCTCTGTCTTAAAAACGCCGAGGTTTTCCAGATTTTAATTCTCTGAAAGTAATCAGAATGTTTGTGTCTCTTACCAGACTCTTCACAAGCTTATTGAAGCGACTCTTTGTCTAATACATTGACCCTGTGAAGGAACTTTTATAGTGGTGCTAGAAAGGCCGGTATAAGAGGAAGTAGGTAAGGTCAGGTGGAAGTATGTAAGGTCAGGTGGAAGTAGGTAAGGTCAGGTGGAAGTAGGTAAGGTCAGGGGGAAGTAGGTAAGGTCAGGGGGAAGTAGGTAAGGTCAGGTAGAAGTAGGTAAGGTCAGGTAGAAGTAGGTAAGGTCAGGTAGAAGTAGGTAAGGTCAGGTGGAAGTAGGTAAGGTCAGGTGAAGTAGGTAAGGTCAGGTGGAAGTAGGTAAGGTCAGGTGGAAGTATGTAAGGTCAGGTGGAAGTAGGTAAGGTCAGGTGGAAGTATGTAAGGTCAGGTGGAAGTAGGTAAGGTCAGGGGGAAGTAGGTAAGGTCAGGGGGAAGTAGGTAAGGTCAGGTGGAAGTATGTAAGGTCAGGTGGAAGTAGGTAAGGCCAGGTGGAAGTAGGTAAGGTCAGGTGGAAGTAGGTAAGGTCAGGTGGAAGTAGGTAAGGTCAGGTGGAAGTAGGTAAGGTCAGGTGGAAGTATGTAAGGTCATCGGGAAGTAGGTAAGGTCAGGTGGAAGTATGTAAGGTCAGGTGGAAGTAGGTAAGGCCAGGTGGAAGTATGTAAGGTCAGGTGGAAGTAGGTAAGGTCAGGTGGAAGTATGTAAGGTCAGGTGGAAGTAGGTAAGGTCAGGTGGAAGTAGGTAAGGTCAGGTGGAAGTACTTAAGGTCAGGTGGAAGTATGTAAGGCCAGGTGGAAGTAGGTAAGGTCAGGTGGAAGTAGGTAAGGTCAGGTGGAAGTAGGTAAGGTCAGGTGGAAGTAGGTAAGGTCAGGTGGAAGTAGGTAAGGTCAGGTGGAAGTATGTAAGGTCAGGTGGAAGTAGGTAAGGTCAGGTGGAAGTATGTAAGGTCAGGTGGAAGTAGGTAAGGTCAGGTGGAAGTAGGTAAGGTCAGGTGGAAGTAGGTAAGGTCAGGTGGAAGTACTTAAGGTCAGGTGGAAGTATGTAAGGCCAGGTGGAAGTAGGTAAGGTCAGGTGGAAGTAGGGGAAGAGGATGGGGAGGAAGGATGGGAGGATAAAGTGTTAGGGGAGAAGGGGAAGGGATGATAGGGGGAGGGGAGAGGGGAACTTGCTGCTGACACTTCCGCAAAAGTACAACACATCTTGGCAGTGTCAGAGACAGTAGCACACAATTATTGCTCTAACACTGTGTTACACGGCTCTCACCTGTGTGTCTGTACGCCTGTTGTGTGTGTGTGTGTGTGTGTGTGTGTGTGTGTGTGTGTGTGTGTGTGTGTGTGTGTGTGTGTGTGTGTGTGTGTGTGTGTGTGTGTGTGTGTGTGTGTGTGTGTGTGTGTGTGTGTGTGTGTGTGTGTGTTGTGTGTATGTGTGTACTCACCTATTTGTGGTTGCAGGGGTCGAGTCACACCTCCTGGCCCCGCCTCTTCGCTGATTGCTACTAGGTCCTCTCTCTCCCTGCCCCATGAGCTCTATCATACCTCGCCTTAAAACTATGTATGGTTCCCGCCTCCACTACGTCACTTTCTAGGCTATTCCACGGCCTGACTACTCTATGACTGAAGAAATACTTCATCTGAGTCTTCAACTTCCAATTGTGACCTCTTGTGTCTGTGTCCCTTCTCTGGAACATCCCGTCTTTGCCCACCTTGTCTATGTGTGTGTGTGTGTGTGTGTATGTGTTGTGAGCCTGTATGCATGTTGTGTGTGTGTGTGTATGTGTTGTGTGCCTGTACGCCTGTTTGTGTGTGTGTGTGTGTGTGTATGTGTGTGTTGTGTGCCTGTACGCCTGTTGTGTGCGTGTGTGCGTGTGCGTTGCATGTATGTGCTGCGTGTGTGTACGCCTGTTGCTTACGTGTGTGTACACTTGTTGCGTGCGTGTCTGCAACTGTGTGTGCGTGTATAAACCGCTCAACGTACCTCTAGCTGCGACCCACAACAACCTAGTTGATCATGGAGCAGGAAAGCGATTACTGAACGGAGGATCGAGCCTTCCATCGATACATAGTCTTGACTATGGTACTCTTCACCATCTCCAAGGCTGAGGGACTGATTACCTCATCTTTTGTATATACTTCTACAGTTTTCACATTATGTCCTTGTACTGATAAAGTCACTGGAGGGCGAAACGTCTACAAATAAAGATACCCAGATGCTGCACGTGTCTAATTTTTTTTTGTCGTTATTGCCTAACATTCATGTACAACGTAAAGAGTACAAAGATAAACGCAGCAGCTAAGCGCCCGTGGGACGGAATGGAAAACAGAAGGAGCAGGCTGTGCTAGCATCAAGCTTGTGTTCGTTGGAGTAGTTGGGCAGGAGTAGGCTTGGTTGCAGGGGAGGGCAGCAGACAGGATCACAGAAGGCAGCTTATATGTAGGGTGCTGGTAGAATGTGCTTGCTGTTTAGGGTTGGTTTGAGGATCCGTGTACAAACTTCTCGAGGTTGATTCTGGAGAGGTGGTACAGTTGCGTCCTGTGTCCACATGTGTAACTGTGTAGTCTGACGAACCCCGGTACTTGTGTCAGTGTGTAGTGATGTAGTGGTTCAGAGGCCAACCTGACAGATCCAGCACAGAGTCCTTCATATAGATCCATGCCAGTCATAATATCGCCATTGGATGAAGATGTGTAGAAGGTTGGGATGTCCCATGTTGGTGTACTGGTGTGGGTGTCTTCATCCTGTTCCTCTTCCCTGGAAGAGGAGTCTGTGGGCGAGTCTATATGGGTACTGACAGGTGACTGTGGGTAGACAGGAGCAGTAGTGAGGTGTGTTGGTGGAGTGTCAGCAGGCTGAGAGACGTGGGAGGCAGTGGTTGAGGCAGTGGTTGAGGCTGTGGTTGAGGCAGTGGCTGAGGCAGTGGCTGAGGCAGTAGTCTTCGTTGTCGACGATGGGGGCAGTTGGAGAAGTTCCAGGAGGAGTTGCTTGGGCAGAGGAAGGAGACGGGTCTGCAGGTGCACTGAACTTCACAACGTTGGGAAGAATCTGGAGAATGTCGGCCGAATTTGAGTCAGGGAAATTGTAGGTAGGCATGTTGTTGCAGAGAAAGAGTTCACTGATAGTAACAAAAGTGCAGCATATGCTGCACTTTTGTTATGACACATCGAGTGAAGGCTGAGGGACTGATTATCTCAAACTCCTCTTATTCCACCTTTTCTGCACTGGACTGAAGAAGCCACTGTGTGGCGAAACGTTTCCAGTTGTTGCAAAAGTGTCTTATTTATGAACCCGTCACCATTATCAAGGTCACAAAGGCGACCTTGATCACAGAGGAGTTGTGCAAGACAGGTATACAATACCGACAAGATGAAAGTTAAGACACATGTGCAACATCTGGATATCTTTATTGTAGACGTTTCGCCCTCCAGTGGCTTTATCAATACAGATTCTTGGACATAATAAGAAATCTTCTGTATATAGTTCTTCTGATTTCTTATTATGTCCAAGAATCTGTATTGATAAAGCCACTGGAGGGCGAAACGTCTACAATAAAGATATCCAGATGTTGCACATGTGTCTTAACTTTCATTACAGAGGAGATTTGGGTGTCTTGAAGATGGCGTCCACAGAGACTCAGACATTATGGTCCTTGATGGATGCCTTGAGTTTTTCCTTAGTGAGCGCAGTGACGATCCTCTCCAGTCGTTTCACGAAAACAGAGCGCTTCACCCTCATGTATGGGAGAGTTGGAGATGACGAAGCCAAGATCCTCGCAGAGTACTGAGGGGTTTCAGCGTCCTTGTCGCTGGTGCAGGTGACTACGGAGTCTTTGAGGGAGACGATGCTGGAGAACTGGACTTACAGGCTGTAAGAGAAACTTTAAAGGCGTAATTTACCACGGAGCTGCCGGTGGTCTGGTGGCTAAAACTCCCGCTTCACACACGGAGGGCCCGGGTTCGATTCCCGGCGGGTGGAAATTCCGACACGTTTCCTTACACCTGTTGTCCTGTTCACCTAGCAGCAAATAGGTACCTGGGTGTTAGTCGACTGGTGTGGGTCGCATCCTGGGGGACAAGATTAAGGACCACAATGGAAATAAGTTAGGCAGTCCTCGATGACGCACTGACTTTCTTGGGTTATCCTGGGTGGCTAACCCTCCGGGGTTAAAAATCCGAACGAAATCTTATCATCACACGATGTGACATCATGGAAGTAACTATCCAGCCTAATAATGGCAACTATTAAGCCTAATACTGTGACTATCCACCTAATACTGTGACTATCCAGCCTAATATTGAGACTATCTACCTAATAGTGTGACTATCCAGCCTAATACCATCCAGACTCCTTCCCCCACTAGCCACAAGAACTCGGGAATGGGGAGGGCGAGGGGGTAGGAGGCAGGAAGGGATGTGTGGGTAGCTGCCCAACCGGTGATGTGGGTTTTGTCTCGCTGTAAAACGCTACCAAATTTGGCCAAAGTATCGAGCATTAGGAGTCCACAGCTGCGGCTTGCAGGAGGTGTATACCGTACTGTTGTATTGCTGGAGGTGCTGTGTGTGTGTGTGTGTGTGTGTGTGTGTGTGTGTGTGTGTGTGTGTGTGTGTGTGTGTGTGTGTGTGTGTGTGTGTGTGTGTGTGTGTACTCACCTATTTGTGGTTGCAGGGGTCGAGTCTTAGCTCCTGGCCCCGCCTCTTCACCGGTTGCTACTGGGCCCTCTCTCTCCCCGCTCCATGAGCTTTATCAAACCTCGTCTTAAAACTGTGTATGGTTCCTGCCTCC
>NC_091369.1:8730278-8737778 GCF_038502225.1 Cherax quadricarinatus
TGCACTATAGCAGTGTTACAATGTCTGTATGGTTCACCCTAGGAAGGTGCACTATAGCAGTGTTACAGTGTCTGTATGGTTCACCCTAGGAAGGTGCACTATAGCAGTGTTACAGTGTCTGTATGGTTCACCCTAGGAAGGTGCACTATACTAGTGTTACGTCTGTATGGTTCACCCTAGGAAGGTGCACTATAGCAGTGTTAGTGTCTGTATGGTTCACCCTAGGAAGGTGCACTATAGCAGTGTTACAGTGTCTGTATGGTTCACCCTAGGAAGGTGCACTATAGCAGTGTTACAGTGTCTGTATGGTTCACCCTAGGAAGGTGCACTATAGCAGTGTTACAGTGTCTGTATGGTTCACCCTAGGAAGGTGCACTATAGCAGTGTTACAGTGTCTGTATGGTTCACAATAGGAAGGTGCACTATAGCAGTGTTACAGTGCCTGTATGGTTCACCCTAGGAAGGTGCACTATAGCAGTGTTACAGTGTCCGTATGGTTCACCCTAGGAAGGTGCACTATAGCAGTGTTACAGTGTCTGTATGGTTCACCCTAGGAAGGTGCACTATAGCAGTGTTACAGTGTCCGTATGGTTCACCCTAGGAAGGTGCACTATAGCAGTGTTACAGTGCCTGTATGGTTCACAATAGGAAGGTGCACTATAGCAGTGTTACAATGTCTGTATGGTTCACCCTAGGAAGGTGCACTATAGCAGTGTTACAATGTCTGTATGGTTCACCCTAGGAAGGTGCACTATAGCAATGTTACAATGTCTGTATGGTTCACCCTAGGAAGGTGCACTATAGCAGTGTTACAGTGTCCGTATGGTTCACCCTAGGAAGGTGCACTATAGCAGTGTTACAGTGTCCGTATGGTTCACCCTAGGAAGGTGCACTATAGCAATGTTACAATGTCTGTATGGTTCACCCTAGGAAGGTGCACTATAGCAGTGTTACAGTGTCCGTATGGTTCACCCTAGGAAGGTGCACTATAGCAGTGTTACAGTGTCCGTATGGTTCACCCTAGGAAGGTGCACTATAGCAGTGTTACATTGTCCGTATGGTTCATCCTAGGAAGGTGCACTATAGCAGTGTTACAGTGTCCGTATGGTTCACCCTAGGAAGGTGCACTATAGCAGTGTTACAGTGTCTGTATGGTTCACCCTAGGAAGGTGCACTATAGCAGTGTTACAGTGTCTGTATGGTCGGTAGGATATATATATATATATATATATATATATATATATATATATATATATATATATATATATATATTACACAAACACTGATCTCTGGCTGAAGGAGACTCGAACCTACGAACCTTAGGACAAGGTACGCAGTGCTTTACCAATCTACCCACACTGGACCAATACCTTGGGGTGTAGCATGCGCTACACGTTTGATCCAAGGCAACCAGCTTTCAGGGAGAAGGCTTACAGCTTTTCATCTCAGCCCCTGCATGCATCAGCCTTACTAGAGATTTGAACAATGCAAGGAATTCGCGAGAGCAGGCGAAATATATATATATATATATATATATATATATATATATATATATATATATATATATATATATATATATATATATATATATATATATATATATATATATAAAATATTTTGTAGGAGTAAGGAAGAGCCAGTTGTGAGTGTGGGGAAAGTTCGTGAGGCAGTAGGTAAAATGAAAGGGGGTAAGGCAGCCGGGATTGATGGGATAAAGATAGAAATGTTAAAAGCAGGTGGGGATATAGTTTTGGAGTGGTTGGTGCAATTATTTAATAAATGTATGGAAGAGGGTAAGGTACCTAGGGATTGGCAGAGAGCATGCATAGTTCCTTTGTATAAAGGCAAAGGGGACAAAAGAGAGTGCAAAAATTATAGGGGGATAAGTCTGTTGAGTGTACCTGGTAAAGTGTATGGTAGAGTTATAATTGAAAGAATTAAGAGTAAGACGGAGAATAGGATAGCAGATGAACAAGGAGGCTTTAGGAAAGGTAGGGGGTGTGTGGACCAGGTGTTTACAGTGAAACATATAAGTGAACAGTATTTAGATAAGGCTAAAGAGGTTCTTGTGGCATTCATGGATTTGGAAAAGGCGTATGACAGGGTGGATAGGGGGGCAATGTGGGAGATGTTGCAAATGTATGGAATAGTGAGGGTCAGGTTAGAGTATGTAGGAGAGAGGGAGATTATTTCCCAGTAAAAGTAGGCCTTAGACAAGGATGTGTGATGTCACCGTGGTTGTTCAATATATTTATAGATGGGGTTGTAAGAGAAGTAAATGCGAGGGTGTTGGCAAGAGGTGTGGGATTAAAAGATAAAGAATCTAACACAAAGTGGGAGTTGTCACAGTTGCTTTTTGCTGATGACACTGTGCTCTTGGGAGATTCTGAAGACAAGTTGCAGAGGTTGGTAGATGAGTTTGGTAGGGTATATAAAAAAAGAAAATTAAAAGTAAATATAGGAAAGAGTAAGGTGATGTGGATAACAAAATAAAAAATAGGTGACGAAAGACTGGATATCAGATTGGAGGGAGAGAGTATGGAGGAGGTGAATGTATTCAGATATTTAGGAGTGGATGTGTCAGCAGATGGGTCTATGAAGGATGAGGTGAATCATAGAAATGATGAGGAGAAAAGAGTGAGTGGTGCACTTAGGAGTCTGGGGAAACAAAGAACTTTGTCCATGGAAGCAAAGAGGGGAATGTATGAGAGTATAGTTATTCCAATGCTCTTATATGGGTGTGAAACATGGGTGGTAAATGTTGCAACAAGGAGAAGGCTGGAGGCAGTGGAGATGTTATGTCTGAGGGCAATGTGTGGTGTGAATATTATCCAAAGAATTCGAAGTTTGGACATTAGGAGAAGTTGTGGGATTACCAAAACTATTATCCAGAGGGCTGAGGAGGGGTGAGGTGGTTTGGACATGTAGAGAGGTGGAAGGAAATAGAATGACTTCGAGTTTATAAATCGGTAGTTGAGGGAAGGTAGGGTAGGGGTCGGCCTAGGCAAGGTTGGAGGGAGGGGGTAAAGGAATTTTAGTGTGCGAGGGATTTTAACTTCCAGCAAACATGGGTGAACGTGTTAGATAAGAGTGAATGGAGACAAATGGTTTTTAGGACTTGACGTGCTGTTGGAGTGTAAGCAAAGTAACATTTATGAAGGGATTCAGGGAAACCAGCAGGCCGGACTTGAGTCCTGGAGATGGGAAGTACAGTGCCTGCACTCTGAAGGAGGGGTGTTAATGTTGCAGTTTTATAACTGTAGTGTAAGCATGCCTCTGGCAAGACAGTGATGGAGTGAATGATGAAGAGTTTTCTTTTTTCGGGCCACCCTGCCTTGGTGGGAGACGGCCGATGTGTTAAAAATAAAAATTATATATATATATATATATATATATATATATATATGTGTGTGTGTGTGTGTGTGTGTGTGTGTGTGTGTGTGTGTGTGTGTGTGTGTGTGTATGTGTGTGTGTGTGTGTGTGTGTGTGTGTGTGTGTGTGTGTGTGTGTGTGTGTGTGTATGTGTATGTGTATGTGTGTGTGTGTGTTACTTAGTGTGTGTGTATGTGTATGTGTGTGTGTGTGTGTGTGTGTGTGTGTGTGTGTGTGTGTGTGTGTGTGTGTGTGTGTGTGTGTACTCACCTATTTGTGGTTGCAGGGGTCGAGTCATAGCTCCTGGCCCCGCCTCTTCACTGATTGCTACTAGGTCCTCTCTCTCCCTGCTCCATGAGCTTTATCATACCTCGCCTTAAAACTATGTATGGTTCCTGCCTCCACTACTTCACTTTCTAGGCTATTCCACGGCTTGACTACTCTATGACTGAAGAAATACTTCCTAACATCCCTTTGATTCATCTGAGTCTTCAACTTCCAATTGTGACCTCTTGTGTCTGTGTCCCCTCTCTGGAACATCCCGTCTTTGTCCACCTCGTCTATTCCGCGCAGTATTTTATATGTCGTTATCATGTCTCCCCTGACCCTCCTGGCCTCCAGTGTCGTCAGGCCGATTTCCCTCAACCTTCCTTCGTAGGACAATCCCCGTAGCTCTGGGACTAGTCTTGTTGCAAACCTTTGCACTTTCTCTAATTTCTCGACGTGCTTGACTAGGTGTGGATTCCAAACTGGTGCTGCATACTCCAGTATGGGCCTGACGTAAATGGTATACAGAGTCTTAAACGAATCCTTACTGAGGTATCGGAACGCTATCCGTAGGTTTGCCAGGCGCCCGTATGCTGCAGCAGTTATCTGATTGATGTGCGCCTCGGGAGATATGCTCGGTGTTATACTCACCCCCAGATCTTTTCCCTTGAGTGAGGTTTGCAGACTTTGGCCGTCTAAACTATATTGTGCCTGCGGTCTTCTTTACCCTTCCCCAATCTTCATGACTTTGCATTTGGCAGGGTTAAACTCAAGGAGCCAGTTGATGGACCAGGCTTGTAGCCTGTCCAGGTCTCTTTGTAGTCCTGCCTGATCCTCATTCGATTTGATTCTTCTCATTAACTTCACATCGTCCGCAAACAAGGACACTTCTGAGTCTATCCCTTCCGTTATGTCATTCACATATACCAAGAACAGCACAGGTCCTAGGACTGACCCCTGTGGAACCCCGCTTGTCACAGGCGCCCACTCTGACACCTCTTCACGTACCATTACTCGTTGTTGCCTCCCTGTCAGGTATTCTCTGATCCATTGCAGTGCCTTTCCTGTTATGTGTGCCTGATCCTCTAGCTTTTGCAGTAACCTCTTGTGAGGAACTGTGTCGAAGGCCTTCTTGCAGTGTGTGTTGTATGTGTGTGTGTATGTGTGTGTGTGTATGTGTGTGTGTATGTGTGTAGTGCATAACACAGCTTCAGTGGGCAAAGTTTAAACAGAACACAATAAGAGCACAGAACACAAGTACCACAGACACAGAACAAAGTCAGAGCAGCAGAACACAAGCATCACACAGAACACAATAAGAGCACCAGAACACAAGCAACACACAGAACACAATAAGAGCACCAGAACACAAGTAACACAGACACAGAACAAAGTCAGAGCAACAGAACACAAGCAACACAAACACAGGAGGGGAACAGAGCACCAGAACGCAAGCAACACACACAGGAGGGGGACAGAGCACCAGAACACAAGCAACACACACACAGGAGGGGGACAGAGCACCAGAACACAAGCAACACACACACATGAGGGGGACAGAGCACCAGAACAAAAGCAACACACACACAGGAGGGGAATAGAGCACCAGAACACAAGCAACACACACACAGGAGGGGACAGAGCACCAGAACACAAACAACACACACACAGGAGGGGGACAGAGCACCAGAACATAAGCAACACACACAGAGTAGGGGGACAGAGCACCAGAACACAAGCAACACACACACAGGAGGGGGACGGAGCACCAGAACACAAGCAACCCACACACATGAGGGGGACAGAGCACCAGAACACAATCAACACACACAGGAGGGGGACAGAGCACCAGAACACAATCAACACACACAGGAGGGGGACAGAGCACCAGAACACAAGCAACACACACACAGGAGGGGGACAGAGCACCAGAACACAAGCAACACACACACAGGAGGGGGACAGAGCACCAGAACACAAGCAACGCACACACAGGAGGGGGACAGAGCACCAGAACACAAGCAACACACACTCAGCAGGGTGACAGAGCACCAGAACACAAGCAACACACACAGAGTAGGGGGACAGAGCACCAGAACACAAGCAACACACACACAGGAGGGGGACAGAGCACCAGAACACAATCAACACACACAGGAGGGGGACAGAGCACCAGAACACAAGCAACACACACACAGGAGGGGGACAGAGCACCAGAACACAAGCAACGCACGCACAGGAGGGGGACAGAGCGCCAGAACATAAGCAACACACACACAGGAGGGGGACAGAGCACCAGAACACAAGTAACACACACACAGGTGGGGGACAGAGCACCAGAACACAAGCAACACACACAGGAGGGGGACAGAGCACCAGAACATAAGCAACACACACACAGGAGGGGGACAGAGCACCAGAACATAAGCAACACACACACAGGAGGGGGACAGAGCACCAGAACATAAGCAACACACACACAGGAGGGGGACAGAGCACCAGAACATAAGCAACACACACACAGGAGGGGGACAGAGCACCAGAACACAAACAACACACACACAGGAGGGGGACAGAGCACCAGAACACAAACAACACACACACAGGAGGGGGACAGCACCAGAACACAAACAACACACACACAGGAGGGGGACAGAGCACAAGAACACAAACAACACACACACAGGAGGGGGACAGCACCAGAACACAAACAACACACACACAGGAGGGGGACAGAGCACCAGAACACAAACAACACACACACAGGAGGGGGACACACCAGAACACAAGCAACACACACACAGGAGGGGGACAGAGCACCAGAACACAAACAACACACACACAGGAGGGGGACACACCAGAACACAAACAACACACACACAGGAGTGGGACAGAGCACCAGAACACAAGCAACACACACACAGGAGGGGGACAGAGCACCAGAACACAAACAACACACACACAGGAGGGGGACAGAACACCAGAACACAAACAACACACACACAGGAGGGGGACAGAGCACCAGAACACAAGCAACACACACACAGGAGGGGGACACACCAGAACACAAGCAACACACACACAGGAGGGGGACAGAGCACCAGAACACAAACAACACACACACAGGAGGGGGACAGAGCACCAGAACACAAGCAACACACACACAGGAGGGGGACACACCAGAACACAAGCAACACACACACAGGAGGGGGACAGAGCACCAGAACACAAACAACACACACACAGGAGGGGGACAGAACACCAGAACACAAGCAACACACACACAGGAGGGGGACAGAGCACCAGAACACAAGCAACACACACACAGGAGGGGGACACACCAGAACACAAACAACACACACACAGGAGGGGGACAGAGCACCAGAACACAAGCAACACACACACAGGAGGGGGACAGAGCACCAGAACACAAACAACACACACACAGGAGGGGGACAGAGCACCAGAACACAAGCAACACACACACAGGAGGGGGACAGAGCACCAGAACACAAACAACACACACACAGGAGGGGGACACACCAGCCAGGATATAACTCAACTTAGTTAAGTATAAAGAAAACAATATCTGACGTCACGCGTATTGTACGAAAGACCTGACATAAGTAACATATATATAACTCTTGTGTCTACTCACCTCACTCACTTGAGTACCCTCATGTGTTTGTGGGGGTCGAGTCTCAGCTCCTGGACCCGCCTTCTAGACCACTTTGTTCAGTATAACCGGTGTTTGGCTTCTGGGTCCTGTGTATGTGTGTGTGTGTGTGTGTGTGTGTGTGTGTGTGTGTGTGTGTGTGTGTGTGTGTGTGTGTGTGTGTGTGTGTGTGTGTGTGTGTTACC
>NC_091369.1:8745278-8765278 GCF_038502225.1 Cherax quadricarinatus
TTTGTTGTCAGAGTGACGTCATGCAGGGAACGTTCGTTGTTGCTGGGAGAACATTTATGATTGAAACAAAAGTTGAATGATAAGGTGTTTGATCCTATCAGTGATTTTGTTGTTGCTGTTGTTGTTGTTGTTGTTGGTGGTGGTGGTGGTGGAGCGTGTGTGTTTGTGAGTGTGTGTGTGTTTGTGAGTGTGTGTGTGTTTGTGAGTGTATGTGTTTGTGTGTACTCACCTAATTGTACTCACCTAATTGTGGTTGCAGGGGTCGAGACTCAGCTCCTGGCCCCGCCTCTTCACTGATCGCTATTAGGTCCTGTCCCTCTCTGCTTTTTTTCGTGTGTGTGTGTGTGTGTGTGTGTGTGTGTGTGTGTGTACTCACCTCACCTAGTTGTACTCACCTAGTTGAGGTTGCAGGGATCGAGTCCTAGCTCCTGGCCCAGCCTCTTCACTGGTCGCTACTAGGTCACTCTCCCTGAACCGTGAGCTTTATCATACCTCTGCTTAAAGCTATGTATGGATCCTGCCTCCACTACATCGCTTCCCAAACTTCCTGACTACTCTATGACTGAATAAATTACTTCCTAACATCCCTGTGATTCATCTGTGTCTTCAACTTCCAACCGTGTCCCCTTGTTGCTGTGTCCAGTCTCTGGAACATTCTGTCTTTGTCCACCTTGTCAATTCCTCTCAGTATTTTGTATGTCGTTATCATGTCTCCCCTATCTCTCCTGTCCTCCAGTGTCGTCAGGTCGATTTCCCTTAACGTCTCCTTAACCACTGGGACTAGTCTTATTGCAAACCTTTGCACTTTCTCTAGTTTCTTTACGTGCTTGGCTAGGTGTGGGTTCCAAACTGGTGCCGCATACTCCAATATGGGCCTAACGTACACGGTGTACAGGGTCCTGAACGATTCCTTATTAAGATGTCGGAATGCTGTTCTGAGGTTTGCTAGGCGCCCATATGCTGCACCAGTTATTTGGTTGATGTGCGCTTCAGGAGATATGCCTGGTGTTATACTCACCCCAAGATCTTTTCCCTTGAGCGAGGTTTGTAGTCTCTGGCCCCCTAGACTGTACTCCGTCTGCGGTCTTCTTTGCCCTTCCCCAATCTTCATGACTTTGCACTTGGTGGGGTTGAACTCCAGGAGCCAATTGCTGGACCAGGTCTGTGTGTGTGTTTGTGTGTGTGTGTGTGTGTGTGTGTGTGTGTGTGTGTGTGTGTGTGTGTACTCACCTAATTGTACTCACCTAATTGTGGTTTCAGGGGTCGAGACTCAGCTCCTGGCCCCGCCTCTTCACTGATCGCTACTGGGTCCTCTCTCTCTCTGCTTCCTGAGCTTTGTCATACCTCTTCTTAAAACTATGTATGGTTCCTGCCTCCACTACTTCACTTGCTAGGCTATTCCACTTCCTGACAACTCTATGACTGAAGAAATACTTCCTAACGTCCCTGTGACTCGTCTGAGTTTTCAGCTTCCAGTTGTGACCCCTTGTCCCTGTGTCCCCTCTCTGGAACATCCTATCTCTGTCCACCTTGTCTATTCCCCGCAGTATCTTGTATGTCGTTATCATGTCTCCCCTGACCCTTCTGTCCTCCAGTGTCGTCAGTCCTATTTCCCTTAACCTTTCCTCGTACGACATTCCCTTGAGCTCTGGGACTAGCCTTGTTGCAAACCTTTGTACTTTCTCTAACTTCCTGACGTGCTTGACCAGGTGTGGGTTCCAGACTGGTGCTGCATACTCCAGTATGGGCCTAACATACACAGTGTACAGTGTCTTGAACGAGTCCTTATTAAGGTATCGGAACGCTATTCTCAGGTTTGCCAGGCGCCCGTATGCTGCAGCGGTTATTTGGTTGATGTGTGCCTCCGGTGATGTGCTCGGTGTTATGGTCACCCCAAGGTCTTTCTCCCTGAGTGAGGTCTGTAGTCTTTGTCCACCTAGCCTATACTCTGTCTGCGGTCTTCTTTGCCCCTCCCAATCTTCATGACTTTGCATTTGGCTGGATTGAATTCGAGAAGCCAGTTACTGGACCACATGTCCAGCCTGTCCAGGTCTCTTTGCAGTCCTGCCTCATCCTCGCCCGATTTAATTCTTCTCATCAACTTCACGTCATCTGCGAACAGGGACACTTCAGAGTCTATTCCTTCCATCATGTCGTTCACATATATCAAAAATAGCACTGGTCCTAGAACTGACCCCTGTGGGACCCCGCTCGTAACAGGCGCCCACTGTGATACCTCTTCACGTACCATGACTCGTTGCTGCCTCCCTGTCAGGTATTCCCTTATCCATTGCAGTGCCCTCCCTGTTACATGCGCCTGATCCTCCAGCTTCTGCACTAATCTCTTGTGGGGAACTGTGTCAAAGGCCTTCCTGCAGTCTAGGAAAACGCAATCTACCCACCCCTCTCTCTCGTGTCTTACTTCTGTTACCTTGTCATAAAACTCCAGGAGGTTTGTGATACAAGATTTGCCTTCCATGAACCCATGCTGGTTTTCATTTATAATCTTGTTCCTTTCCAGGTGTTCGACCACTCTCCTCCTGATAATCTTCTCCATGACTTTGCACACAATACATGTCAGACACAGGTCTGTAGTTTAGTGTCTCATTTCTGTTTCCTTTCTTAAATATGGGGATTACATTAGCTGTCTTCCATTTCTCAGGTAGTTGCCCAGTTTCAAGGGATGTGTTGAAGATTGTGGTTAGAGGCACGCACAGCATCTCTGCTCCTTCTCTAAGGACCCATGGGGAGATGTTGTCAGGTCCCATCGCCTTTGAGGTGTCAAGGTCACTTAAGAGCTTCTTCACCTCCTCCTCAGTTGTTCGTATGTCATCCAACACTTGTTGGTATATTCCCTCTTGATGTTCCCTTCTGTGCTGTCTTCCCACAGCCCTTCCTGTCTCTACTGTAAAAACTTCCTTAAATCTCCTGTTCAGCTCCTCACATACCTCCTGGTCATTTCTTGTGAGTTCTCCACCTTCTGTCCTTAATCTGATCACCTGGTCTTTGACTGTTGTCTTCCTCCTGATGTGGCTATACAACAGTTTCGGGTCAGTCTTGATTCTCGATGCTATGTCATTTTCATACTGTCGCTGGGCCTCCCTCCTTACCTGTGCGTACTCATTCCTGGCTCTGCGACTGATCTCCCTATTTTCGTGTGTTCTCTGCCTTCTGTACTTTTTCCATTCTCTATTGCACTTTGTTTTTGCCTCCTTACACCGTCGGGTAAACCAGGGGCTCGTTCTGGTCTTCCCGTTGTTACTGTTGCCCTTGGGAATAAACCTTTCCACTGCCTCCTTGCATTTTGTTGTTACATATTCCATCATTTCATTTACTGGCTTTCCTGCCAGTTCTCTGTCCCACTGGACCTCCCGCAGGAAGTTCTTCAACCCTATGTAGTCCCCTCTTTTATAGTCAGGCTTTTCCCATTCAACTCTTGTTATTCTCTCCACTTGCAGCTCTACTATGTATTCAAAGCACAGAACCACGAGGTCGCTAGCTCCTAGGGGACTCTCATACTTTGTCCTCAATGTCTGAGCTGCCCAGGATGAACACAAGGTCCAATCTTGCTGGTTCATCCTCCCCTCTCACTCTGGTAGTGTCCTTAACATGTTGGTGCATGAGGTTTTCCAGCACCACGTCCAACATCCTGGCTCTCCATGTTTCGGGACCCCCAGGTTTTCCCAGTCAATCTCCCTGTGGTTGAAATCCCCCATAACCAGCAACTTTTCTCTGCAGGAGTGAGCTCTTCTTGCCACCTCAGCAAGTGTGCCCACCATTGCTCTGTTGCTCTCTTCATATTCCTCTCTTGGCCTCCTGCAGTTCTGTGGTGGATTATACATCACTGCAATGACCACTTTGTGTTCCCCAGACTGAAGTGTACCTGCTATGTAGTCTCTTTCTCCCATCTCATCTATGCCTTCCATTTTCTCGAATTTCCATGTTTTTTACGAGCAGAGCAACCCCACCTCCCCCCCTGCCCCTTCTGTCTTTCCTCATGATCTGGTATCCTGGTGGGAAGATTGCATCTGTTATTGTCTCCGTGAGTTTTGTTTCTGTAACTGCTATGATGTCTGGGGACTTCTCATTGATTCTTTCTTGCCATTCCTCATGTTTATTCGTTAATCCATCTGCATTTGTGTACCAAACCTTCAACTTCTGTTCTAATACTGTAACTGTGGTGCGGGGGGGGGGTGGAAACAGAGGGATTGGTGTGTGATGGTTGGTTTGGATTGTTCAGTTGCCTTGGGGGTGTCGTGGCTGGAGTCCTTCTGCAGGTGTTTCTGGGGGGTGCGCTTGTCCTTCCATTTGATCCTGGGTTATTCTGCTCTCCTTTTTCATTTCCTCCCATTTCTCCTTTCGTTTTTGAACTCTCTCTTTCATTGTCTTCCTTTCGTCCTGTGTTCTGTCTCGATCGAGGTACACACTCCGGAACTCCTGCTTGCCTCTCAGCCGTGCTTTCTCCTGCAGGATCATGGTTCGGGTTGATTCTGCCTTGAAAATTACTTTGAGAGGCCGATTCCTTTTCTTTGTGTGTGTGTGTGTATGTGTGTGTGTGTGTGTGTGTGTGTGTGTGTGTGTGTGTGTGTGTGTGTGTGTGTGTGTGTGTGTGTGTGTATGTGTGTGTGTGTATGTGTGTCTGTGTGTATGTGTGTGTGTGTGTGTGTGTGTGTGTGTGTGTGTGTGTGTGTGTGTGTGTGTGTATGTGTGTGTGTGTGTGTGTGTGTGTGTATGTGTGTGTGTGTGTATGTGTGTGTGTGTGTGTGTGTGTGTGTGTGTGTGTGTGTGTATGTGTGTGTGTGTGTGTGTGTGTGTGTGTGTGTGTGTGTGTGTGTACTCACCTAGTTGAGGTTGCAGGGGTCGAGTCCAAGCTCCTGGCCCCGCCTCTTCACTGGTCGTGTGTGTGTGTGTGTGTGTGTGTGTGTGTGTGTGTGTGTGTGTGTGTGTGTGTGTGTGTGTGTGTGTAATATTAGGGACCAAATTAAACCAAGATAAAACACTGGGTTGATCATACCCAAAAAATATGAAGAACACACGACAAAAAAAACCGCTAAAACCAAAACAAAAAACACCTGTAAAACAATCAGCTGAAGAGGTAAACATGTGTCAAACAACTGCTTCGTTCCTCGCAAGCCCAAACACACACACACACACGGGTGTTTAACGCTTCTCGTGAAGGTACCGTAACCCGCAACAAACACCTCCCCCAGGACACTCCCACGCGAAACGAAAAAAAATAGAACGGAGACCAAAAAAAAAAAAAGAGAGAGAATGTCATTCATAACGCCAGGAGTGTTGACTACTACTGGTCACGTGACCTCCATTCATGGCGCCCCGCCCCCACACAACAGCTGACGCAAGTAAACAAACAACACGTGGCTGGACAAGCCTCAAGATACTAGGTAGATGAAAGGTAATGAGAGTAGATGTAGTTAATGAACATGTGGGTAGAAGTAGACGACTAGAATGGCAGATGACTGGAACAGATAACTGGAATGTGAGATAACTGGAATGGGATATTACTGGAGGGGGAATGATTGGAATATTAACTGAAACGGGAATAGGTTACCGGAATGGGATATGAATGAAATGGAAGATGAATGTAACGGGAGATTACCTGAAATAGGTGGTGACTGGAATGAAAGATTACTGGAATAGGTGGTGACTGGAATGGAAGATTACTGGAATAGGTGGTGACTGGAATGAAAGATTACTGGAATATGTGGTGACTGGAATGAAAGATTACTGGAATAGGTGGTGACTGGAATGAAAGATTACTGGAATAGGTGGTGACTGGAATGAAAGATTACTGGAATATGTGGTGACTGGAATGAAAGATTACTGGAATAGGTGGTGACTGGAATGAAAGATTACTGGAATAGGTGGTGACTGGAATGGAACATTACTGGAATAGGTGGTGACTGGAATGGAACATTACTGGAATAGGTGGTGACTGGAATGGAGCATTACTGGAATAGGTGGTGACTGGAATGGAACATTACTGGAATAGGTGGTGACTGGAATGGAACATTACTGGAATAGGTGGTGACTGGAATGGAAATTCTCTTACAAGAATATTTATTAGATCCTTGCCTGAAGAAACATGTGGATAAATGTAGATGCCTGTACAAGCACTGTAGATGCCTGTACAAGCACTGTAGATGCTTGTACAAACACTGTAGATGCTTGTACAAGCATTGTAGATGCCTGTACAAGCACTGTAGATGCTTGTACAAGCACTGTAGATGCCTGTACAAGCACTGTAGATGCTTGTACAAACACTGTAGATGCTTGTACAAGCATTGTAGATGCCTGTACAAGCACTGTAGATGCTTGTACAAGCACTGTAGATGCCTGTACAAGCACTGTAGATGCTTGTACAAGCACTGTAGATGCTTGTACAAGCACTGTAGATGCCTGTACAAGCACTGTAGATGCTTGTACAAGCACTGTAGATGCTTGTACAAGCACTGTAGATGCCTGTACAAGCACTGTAGATGCTTGTACAAACACTGTAGATGCTTGTACAAGCACTGTAGATGCCTGTACAAGCACTGTAGATGCTTGTACAAGCACTGTAGATGCCTGTACAAGCACTGTAGATGCTTGTACAAGCACTGTAGATGCCTGTACAAGCACTGTAGATGCTTGTACAAACACTGTAGATGCTTGTACAAGCACTGTAGATGCCTGTACAAGCACTGTAGATGCTTGTACAAGCACTGTAGATGCTTGTACAAGCACTGTAGGTGCCTGTACAAGCACTGTAGATGCCTGTACAAGCACTGTAGATGCTTGTACAAGCACTGTAGGTGCCTGTACAAGCACTGTAGATGCTTGTACAAGCACTGTAGATGCCTGTACAAGCACTGTAGATGCCTGTACAATCACTGTAGATGCCTGTACAAGCACTGTAGGTGCCTGTACAAGCACTGTAGATGTCTGTACAAGCACTGTAGATGCTTGTACAAGCACTGTAGATGCCTGTACAAGCACTGTAGATGCTTGTACAAGCACTGTAGATGCCTGTACAAGCACTGTAGGTGCCTGTACAAGCACTGTAGATGCCTGTACAAGCACTGTAGGTGCCTGTACAAGCACTGTAGATGCCTGTACAAGCACTGTAGATGCCTGTACAAGCACTGTAGATGCCTGTACAAGCACTGTAGATGCCTGTACAAGCACTGTAGATGCTTGTACAAGCACTGTAGATGCCTGTACAAGCACTGTAGATGCTTGTACAAGCACTGTAGATGCCTGTACAAGCACTGTAGATGCCTGTTCAAACACTGTAGATGCCTGTACGAGCACTGTAGATGCCTGTACAAGCACTGTAGATGCTTGTACAAGCACTGTAGATGCCTGTACAAGCACTGTAGATGCCTGTACAAGCACTGTAGATGCCTGTACAAGCACTGTAGATGCCTGTACAAGCACTGTAGATGCCTGTACAAGCACTGTAGATGCCTGTACAAGTACTGTAGATGCTTGTACAAGCACTGTAGATGCTTGTACAAGCACTGTAGGATGAATGTACAAGCACTGTAGATGCCTGTACAAGCACTGTAGATGCTTGTACAAGCACTGTAGGATGAATGTACAAGCACTGTAGATGCCTGTACAAGCACTGTAGATGCCTGTCCAAGCACTGTAGATGCTTGTACAAGCACTGTAGATGCCTGTACAAGTACTGTAGATGCCTGCACAAGCACTGTAGATGCCTGTACAAGCACTGTAGATGCTTGTACAAGAACCGTAGGATGAATGTACAAGCACTGTAGATGTTTGTGCAAGCACTGTAGATGCATGTACAAGCACTGTAGATGCCTGTACAAGCACTGTAGATGCCTGTACAAGCACTGTAGATGCTTGTACAAGCACTGTAGATGCTTGTACAAGCACTGTAGGATGAATGTACAAGCACTGTAGATGCTTGTACAAGCACTGTAGATGCTTGTACAAGCACTGTAGATGCTTGTACAAGCACTGTAGGATGACTGTACAAGCACTGTAGATGCTTATGCAAGCACTGTAGATGTTTGTGCAAGCACTGTAGATGCTTGTACAAGCACTGTAGATGCTTGTACAAGCACTGTAGGATGACTGTACAAGCACTGTAGATGCTTGTACAAGCACTGTAGGATGAATGTACAAGCACTGTAGATGCTTGTACAAGCACTGTAGGATGACTGTACAAGCACTGTAGGATGACTGTACAAGCACTGTAGATGCCTGTACAAGCACTGTAGATGCTTGTACAAGCACTGTAGATGCTTGTACAAGCACTGTAGATGCCTGTACAAGCACTGTAGATGCTTGTACAAGCACTGTAGGATGAATGTACAAGCACTGTAGGATGCTTGTACAAGCACTGTAGATGCTTGTACAAGCACTGTAGATGCTTGTACAAGCACTGTAGATGCTTGTACAAGCACTGTAGATGCTTGTACAAGCACTGTAGATGCTTGTACAAGCACTGTAGATGCTTGTACAAGCACTGTAGATGCTTGTACAAGCACTGTAGATGCTTGTACAAGCACTGTAGGATGACTGTACAAGCACTGTAGGATGACTATACAAGCACTGTAGGATGACTATACAAGCACTGTAGATAATGTTACATACGCTGTAGACGGGAATGTGAGGTATTGTGGGAATGTGTGGGTATTGTGGGAATGTGTGGGTATTGTTTGAATGTGTGGGTATTGTGGGAATGTGTGGGAATTGTGGGAATGTGTCGATATTGTGGGAATGTGTGAGTATTGTGGGAATGTGAGGTACTGTGGGAATGTGTGGGTATTGTGTGAATTTGTGGGTATTCTGGAAATGTGTAGGTATTCTTGGAATGTGTGGGCAGTGTGTGAATGTGTGGGTATTGTGGGAATTTATGAGAGGTATTGTGGGAATGTGTGGGTATTGCGGGAAGGTGTGGTATTGTTGGAATGTGTGGGTATTGTGGAAATGCGTGGGAATTGTGGGAATGTGGTATTGTTTGAATGTGTGGGTATTGTGGATATTTATGAGGTATTGTGGGAATGTGTGGGTACTGAGGGAATTTATGGGAGGTATTGTGGGAATGTGTGGGTATTGTGGGAATGTGTGGGTATTGTGGGAATGTATAGATATTTGAGGAATGTGAGGTATTGCGGCAATCTGTGGGTATTCCGGGAATGTGTGGGTATTGTGGGAATGTGTAGGTATTGTGGGAATGTGAGATAATGTAGGAATGTATGGGTATTGTGGGAATTTATGGAAGGTATTGTGGGAAAGAAAACGGAGCGTAGGGTATCAAACATTGATGGGGAGTGGGTGGTCATGGGGGTGGGTGTCCCCCGAGGTGCGGGGGTGTGTGTACCCGCCCACACAAGTCACGTGACTGTGGTCAGGTATAAGGGCGCGGCAGTGTCGGCGTCCCGCGCCAGTGTACCTGCGACCAGCTGGCATTTAGTGCACCTCCAGCCATGGCACTGTTTACCACACCAGTGCGGCAGTAAGTAAGCACTGCGCTGCGCTGCTCAGACTGCCGCAGATAACTCTGCCCGCACCCCTGCGCGGGGGGACGGTAGATTTTGTAGTTGTGTAGAGGTAGAGTTAGGTTGAAGAAGCGCGGGTGTGACGACGCGCTGCGGCGTTCGGCTGCGCTCGGCTCCGCACACCAAATATGGTTATGATGGCGCGCAGCGGCGTGACGTAGTGGTCGACACACACCGCTCCTCCGAAACACCGCACGTGGCAAGCAAACACTTCGTAAAATCCCTTAACACCTTCTATTTCCTTCAACCATCCACTTCCCTGGGTCGGGGAGGACAGAATGCTGCGCCGCGGAAGCGCAGTACACGATTGCGCATTGAGCATTTCAATAACTCGCAACTTTATCGACTTCTAGCTGGGTGGAGTTGGTGGGGTTAGTAGGGGTGGTAGGGGGTGGAGTAGAGCGACCGTGACGTCACAGTGACGTAGCTTGCCGCGCGCTGATTGGCCCAGCCACCCGCACTGCTCCCATTCATAAAACTGGTGGGAGAAACGCGCGAGGGGCTCAGTGAGTATCGTGGCAGTGTAGGAAACGGAGGTGTTGCCGCGACGCTCGTCACCTTGGCTCCACTGGAAGACGCCTGGTCGCTTGGGGCTCACCGCTGCCTCTCGCGCCTGATACCCACAACCATATCAGGCCCGGGGTCGTCGCGCCCACAGCCGCCCCCCCAACACTCCCCTCACTCCAGTGAAGACGACCTTAACTTCTCAAACATGATTATGGACGGCATTGACCCGCTGTCAGCCGTGGCTATGGCTGAGTCCTCAACCATGTCGTTCAGTCTGGTGAGCTTTGAGACCTTCGACAAGGGCGGGGAGTGTCTACCCTCCCCGCTAGCCACGGCCTCTGTCTTTGACCGCCCCGTTGAGGACTGTCTTAACACCCCCGTCACTACCACAGAGATGCCCACATTCTTTGCCCAGGTCGAGGCTTTGACCGATCCATCACCGCCCCCCATAACAGGTAGGTCATGCCCCTCCCCCATCACTGTTGCGTCCTATAGGAATCATGCCTACCCCCCATGCCCCCCATCTCCCCTTACAGTGCCCCGCCCCTCTGCCCTTTATGCCCTGGTGGCCCGCCCCCCTGCCCGTCCAGTGCTCTCTGCTCTCTCGTCTGGGATACACCTACCCTTCTCCACCCCCCACTCAGTGACATCCTGCCCCCGTACCCTACAGTGACATAATGCCCTCGTACCCTACAGTGACATCCCACTCAGTGACATCCTGTCCCCGTGCCCTACAGTGACATCCTGCCCCGTCCTCTACTGTGATATCCCACTCAGTGATAACCCCGCCCAGTGACGTCCTACTCAGTGATGTCCTCAGCCACTGACTGAGAGGTGGGGAGTGATGCCCCAGTGTGACGTCGGTGAAGAACCCCAGTAATACCTCTCGCAAGTTGGACTCTAGCTCCTGATACACCTCTGCTGTGCTCTGTGATGCTTGCTCTCTGCCTCCGTCCAACGTTCACAGAGGAATGGTCAGTAATGCACCTCGTGTATTGGTGACTGATCACTGGTGAACCTCGTGTGCAGGTGACTGATCACTGGTGAACCTCGTGTGCAGGTGACTGATCACTGGTGAACCTCGTGTATTGGTGAATGATCAATGAACCTCGTGTGTTGGTGAATATCAGTGGTGAACCTCGTGTGTTGGTGAATGATCAGTGAACCTCGTGTGTTGGTGAATGATCAGTGAACCTCGTGTGTTTGTGAATGATCAATGGTGAACCTCGTGTGTTGGTGAATGATAAGTGAACCTCATGTGTTGGTGAATGATCACTGGTGAACCTCGTGTGTTGGTGAATATCAGTGGTGAACCTCGTGTGTTGGTGAATGATCACTGGTGAACCTCGTGTATTGGTGAATGATCAATGAACCTCGTGTGTTGGTGAATGATAAGTGAACCTCGTGTGTTGGTGAATGATCAGTGGTGAACCTCGTGTGTTGGTGAATATCAGTGGTGAACCTCGTGTGTTGGTGAATGATCACTGGTGAACCTCGTGTATTGGTGAATGATCAATGAACCTCGTGTGTTGGTGAATGATCACTGGTGAACCTCGTGTGTTGGTAAATGATCAGTGGTGAACCTCGTGTGTTGGTGAATATCAGTGGTGAACCTCGTGTGTTGGTGAATGATCACTGGTGAACCTCGTGTATTGGTGAATGATCAATGAACCTCGTGTGTTGGTGAATGATCAGTGAACCTCGTGTGTTGGTGAATGATCAGTGAACCTCGTGTGTTGGTGAATGATCACTGGTAAACCTCGTGTGTTGGTGAATATCAGTGGTGAACCTCGTGTGTTGGTGAATGATCACTGGTGAACCTCGTGTGTTGGTGAATGATCAGTGAACCTTGTGTGTTGGTGACTGATCACTGGTGAACCTCGTGTGTTGGTGAATATCAGTGGTGAACCTCGTGTGTTGGTGAATGATCAGTGAACCTCGTGTTGGTGAATGATCAGTGAACCTCGTGTGTTTGTGAATGATCAATGGTGAACCTCGTGTGTTGGTGAATGATAAGTGAACCTCGTGTGTTGGTGAATGATCACTGGTGAACCTCGTGTGTTGGTGAATGATCACTGGTGAACCTCGTGTTGGTGAATGATCAGTGAACCTCGTGTGTTGGTGAATGATCAGTGAACCTCGTGTGTTGGTGAATGATCACTGGTGAACCTCGTGTATTGGTGAATGATCAGTGAACCTCGTGTGTTGGTGAATGACAAGTGAACCTCGTGTGTTAGGGAATGGTCAGTGAAACTTGTGTGTTAGGGAATGGTCAGTGAACCTCGTGTGTTTGTGAATGATCAGTGAACCTCGTGTGTTGGTGAATGATCAGTGAACCTCGTGTGTTAGGGAATGGTCAGTGAACCTCGTCTGTTGGTGAATGATCAGTGAACCTCGTGTGTTAGGGAATGGTCAGTGAACCTCGTGTGTTAGGGAATGGTCAGTGAACCTCGTGTGTTAGGGAACGGTCAGTGAACCTCGTGTGTTAGGGAATGGTCAGTGAACCTCGTATGTTAGGGAATGGTCAGTGAACCTCGTGTGTTAGGGAATGGTCAGTGAACCTCGTGTGTTAGGGAATGGTCAGTGAACCTCGTGTGTTAGGGAATGGTCAGTGAACCTCGTGTGTTAGGGAATGGTCAGTGAACCTCGTGTCAGGGAATGGTCAGTGAACGTCGTGTGTTGGTGAATGGTCAGTAATTAACCTCGTGTTCTGGGGGAATCGTTACCAGTGAACCTTTTGTGTTGGGGAATGATCATGATCATGTTGGTAAATGGTCAGTGAACCTCGTGTGTTGGGAACCTGGACTTTGTAATGGAGAGACAAGCAAGGGAAAACGTAAACCTATCGTGGGGAAGAAGTGGAGCTTATTATCATGAGATGCACCGGCACGTACTACCCAGCAGATGAATATTTCCAGTAAGTACTGGAGCTCCTTACGCAAGGTCTAACATTCCAGCAGGTACTGAAGTTCTTTACGCAAGGTCTAACATTCCAGCAGGTACTGAAGTTCTTTACGCAAGGTCTAACATTCCAGCAGGTACTGAAGTTCTTTACGCAAGGTCTAACATTCCAGCAGGTACTGAAGTTCTTTACGCAAGGTCTAACATTCCAGCAGGTACTGAAGTTCTTTACGCAAGGTCTAACATTCCAGCAGGTACTGAAGTTCTTTACGCAAGGTCTAACATTCCAGCAGGTACTGAAGTTCTTTACGCAAGGTCTAACATTCCAGCAGGTACTGAAGTTCTTTACGCAAGGTCTAACATTCCAGCAGGTACTGGAATGTTTTCTTGCACAGGGTGTGACATTCTTGTAGAACCAGAATTGCTGTAACGCATTCCTCCTCCCCTGGATGCCACCCACAGCAGTGGGTTAACACATAGGTACTTTTTTTTTTTTAAGCAATGTGGGCAGGTGCAGATGGGGTGTGAGTTAACTTCCCCACATGCTTCTCCGTGCAGGGCACCTGTTATGGGAGCACCTGTTGTGGAGGCACCTGTTGTGAGGGCACCTGTTATGGGAGCACTTGTTGTGGGGGCAAGAGAAGGCAGTAAGCTGGTATGTGTGCAGATAGGGCACGTTTGCCTTTCGTATGGGGAGAGAAACGTGAACTTACTGTGGGAGAAGAACGTGAACCTACTGTGGGAGAGGAACGTGGACCTATTGTGTGGGAGATGAGGAACGCCCCTCACCCTTCCATGAAATCAAACCCCCCCTCCCATAGAACACTGTAACGCACTCTTGTGTACTGAACACACAATAAGCTTCTTTTCAGTGGTAGGTTGTGACTTTTGAAGAGGGAGGGGGAAACAGGTGCCGTGAACAGGTAGCAGGTGTTTCTTCAATGGGAGGAAGAGCGGGAGGGAGGAAGGGGAGACGGAGGCAAACAGGTGTGTTCACCCCTCTGAACCAAGGACACTGGCATGTGCTTTATCGTCAGTTATCAACGTTATCGTCTACGTTCCGGTCGGGGAAGATTAGGGTATCACTTGCAGGAAGTTGTCATTGTTGTTATCTCTGGGAGTTTGTGCTGAACGGAAGGAAGGTGTGTGTGTGTGTGTGTGTGTGTGTGTGTGTGTGTGTGTGTGTGTCATAATACCACAGGTTGCACATGCTGCCACACACAAACATATTTAGTGTCACTATAGACTACATACACAGGCGGTATCAATGGTCCACCTCATAAGCACTAGCCAGCCTTCCCTCCCCCCACAAGTGCCACACTTACCTCGCATATCAATGGCACTCATCATCTAGAGGCACTGGTGCCCCCGTGAGAGGCAGCAAGGAGGGGAGGGGTGAGAGCTGAGGAACAGGATAAGAGCATCGTTGGTGTTCACACAGCAGTAACGTTACTATTTTAGTCTAGTGATTAGCGTGCAGGTGTGGGGCCACAGGGCGGCCGCGCTGCCAGAAGAGTGCCACTCCTGGCATTTCTATCGGAGGAAGGTGCCAAAGAATGCGATGCCGTGTCTAATTCAAGCCTTAGAGGGACTAAATTTAGTGGTGTTATGTCATTGTGTTCCCTGGGTGTGTTGGCATGGCTCCCGGCGCCCGCTGCTTGCCCACCTGCTGCCCAGCTGGGCATTGCCCAACACGGTGAACCTTAGCTTGTTCCTGGCCTTGCCACTGAACCATTTTACTTCCTCTGCATGTTTTCGTCCGCTGTGGCGACCTGTTGTACTAGTCAGTGGACAGTTTTGAAGAGTTACCCCTGACCTGAACTTGCCTCTTCTAACCCACTTTCTGTCTTGTCTTTAAATACTCACATATTCAAACCTCTTTCACACTTTACAGTCTTAAAAAACCTCGCTAAATCCACAAACCAATGACACACCTATGGATAACAAACAAGGCTAGCTTAGCTTACGAACACATCACTAAGCAAATACATCTCTACCACGTCACCTTTAGGTGCTGAGACGCTGCTGGTCCGGTCCAGCCACGAAAAACAGGTAATAAGGTTAAAAAATGCATTATGTAGGGGTGCTGAGGTGTATGGGGAAGTGGTCAGGGCCTAGGAGGCTCGTAGCGGGTTGGACTACGATGACGTCACGTGACGTAGCCCAATGATGTCATTTTTGAGGCAGCGGTGAGGCGACACCTGGCAACCCCTGTCACCAATTGTTGCCACAGTAACAAGAATCTTATTTGTGCTTGCCAGCTCAATGTTATTTCTGTGTGTATACACTCAACATGTGTATACCACTGAGTGTGCATAAACAGGTGTATATCTGTATAAACAGAGGTATATACATCTATATACACATATATATATATATATATATATATATATATATATATATATATATATATATATATATATATATATATATATATATATATATATATATATATATATATATATATATATATATAAAATGTCGTGCCGAATAGGCAAAACTGATCAATTAGCAAGAACTCATTTAAAATTAAATCCTTTTTAAAATTTTCTATTATACGTTTAAAGATATATTTTTTTTTTCATTTAAGTTAATGTAAAAAATAATAATTTTGTAACAAAAGCACCTTAGAAAACTTACCTGACCGTATTATAACAAGCGCAATTTAATTTAGCGTAATCCAACTAAATATATTTTACATAAGTATACAATAATTTAATAATAAACAGACACAATAGAATATATTTCTTTCGTTAGGTTCAGAATTATTTTTGGGAAATTATAGCATACACAAATTTTCGCTTGTCTTATTCGGCAAGAAGAGCGTTGTTATTTAAGCCAAAATCGCAAGCTTAACCTATTCGGCACGACTATATATATATATATATATATATATATATATATATATATATATATATATATATATATATATATATATATATATATATTATATATATATATGTCATGTATGAGTTTAGCTCTTAACACATGGGTGGCATCCTGGGGAAGGTGTCTCAGGTTCCTGACAGAAATAAGTCGATCTGCTTGACTTGCTTGCGTTATCATGGACTATTTTAGCTCTTCTGATAACCTTTTACATATAACTTATGCCTGTGATTTATTTAGCACAACTGGATACACCAAAAGTGTGTGTTGCTACACTCTTCCATATGATAGTTAAACAGTGGGAACACCAGGAGTGTGTTGCTACACTATTGTACATGATAGTTAAACAGTGGGAACACCAGGAGTGTGTTGCTACACTATTGTACGTGATAGTTAAACAGTGGGAACACCAGGAGTGTGTTGCTACACTATTGTACGTGATAGTTAAACAGTGGGAACACCAGGAGTGTGTTGCTACACTATTGTACATGATAGTTAAACAGTGGGAACACCAGGAGTGTGTTGCTACACTATTGTACGTGATAGTTAAACAGTGGGAACACCAGGAGTGTGTTGCTACACTATTGTACGTGATAGTTAAACAGTGGGAACACCAGGAGTGTGTTGCTACACTATTGTACATGATAGTTAAACAGTGGGAACACCAGGAGTGTGTTGCTACACTATTGTACGTGATAGTTAAACAGTGGGAACACCAGGAGTGTGTTGCTACACTATTGTACGTGATAGTTAAACAGTGGGAACACCAGGAGTGTGTTGCTACACTATTGTACGTGATAGTTAAACAGTGGGAACACCAGGAGTGTGTTGCTACACTATTGTACATGATAGTTAAACAGTGGGAACACCAGGAGTGTGTTGCTACACTATTGTACGTGATAGTTAAACAGTGGGAACACCAGGAGTGTGTTGCTACACTATTGTACGTGATAGTTAAACAGTGGGAACACCAGGAGTGTGTTGCTACACTATTGTACGTGATAGTTAAACAGTGGGAACACCAGGAGTGTGTTGCTACACTATTGTACATGATAGTTAAACAGTGGGAACACCAGGAGTGTGTTGCTACACTATTGTACGTGATAGTTAAACAGTGGGAACACCAGGAGTGTGTTGCTACACTATTGTACGTGATAGTTAAACAGTGGGAACACCAGGAGTGTGTTGCTACACTATTGTACGTGATAGTTAAACAGTGGGAGCAAGAAGTGTCTACTCGCCATATCCCCTTCACACAGAACACATCATATATGTATAACATATCATCAGGGGGAAGCTGGGAGACTTCCGTAAGGTGATGAGGATGTTGTCAAGTATTCCATTGTGGTCTCGGTGTGTAGGAACTCAGGTGGGGGGGAGGGGAGGGGGTAACCATAATCAACACTATGCGGGTTGGTCACTGGTAGATGTGTGTTGGAAACCAGTCCGCCTACACACACACACACACACATACATACGTACATATACACACACACACAAACACATACACGCACGCACACGCATACACACACCACACACACCACACACACACACACACACACACACACACACACATACACACACATACACACACACACACACACACGCACACACACACACACGCACACACACACACGCGCGCGCACACACACGCACGCACACACACACACCACACACACACACACATATACACACACACACACACACACACACACACACACACACACATTCACGCATATACAACAGGCCTAGTGTCTAATCGACATGTGCCTAGGACAAAATGGTAACAAACACACACAGACACACACACACACACACACCACGTCACAACTCATCAAGATGCTGGGAGTCGTCTAGCCAGGTACAGCTGCCAACGTAAAGTGACGTACACCTCCATTTTGGGCGATGATGTAGTGTGACGTAAGATGACGTAGTGCGTGAGGGTTGCCCGCTCCTTCTACACCAATTCCCGCGATTTTTAAAACAATTTCCACCTGGAAACGCTGCCCTCACGCGAAAAACCCAGCGAGAGAAGCTATTTTAGTAATATTTTTAAAGGAGAGAAGATACAGGTGTTAGGTGAGTGTTGAAGACAGCGCGGAGTGAGCCGTCCACCTGGTGACACCTGGCAACAACTGTGTTTATGTAGTGCGCGTGCGTGCGCCTGCACTTGGCACATGCCCAACACATCCTTGCCAGACGGACAGTGACGACATACTCTCATTGCTTTAGTCTGTCTCCCCCCCCAGTCTCCATACCATCCCCACCGCCCCCAGTGCCCCAACATCCTAAAATGCCCAGGTGAAAAACCTCTCACAGCCGCGAACCACTTTTGTTCATCTTTTTACCAGCGCTTTTTTTTTTTTAGGTTTCCCGCGCTTTTTTTTAAGGTTTCTCCCTTTTTTTTAATGTTTACATTTTTTTGGCGGGCACGATGGGAGGTGTAAAATGTGGGAGAAATACTGCTCGGTATTATGTGTGTACTCACCTAATTGTGGTTGCAGGGGTCGAGACTCAGCTCCTGGCCCCGCCTCTTCACTGGTCGCTACTAGGTCCTGTCTCTCCCTGCTCCATGAGTGTTATCATACCTCATTTTAAAACTGTGTATGGTTCCTGCCTCTACATCACTTGCCAGACTCTTCTATTTCCTGACAACTGCATGACTGAAGAAATACTTCCTAACATCCCTTTGACTCATCTGAGCCTTCACCTTCCAACTGTGACACCTTGTTGTTGTGTCCCATCTCTGGAACAGCCTGTCTCTGTCCATTTTATCTATTCCTCGTAGTATTTTGTATGTCGTTATCATGTCTCTCCTAACCCTCCTATCTTCCAGTGTCGTCAGGCCGATTTCCCTTAACCTTTCTTCGTAGGACATTCCCCTTAGCTCTGGAACCAGCCTTGTTGCAGACCTTTGCACTTTCTCTAATTTCTTGACGAGTGTGTGTTTGTGTGTGTGTGTGTGTGTGTGTGTGTGTGTGTGTGTGTGTGTGTGTGTGTGTGTGTGTGTGTGTGTGTGTGTGTGTGTGTTCCTGGTGTGTTGTGATGGAATGTTATCCATCCCCTGCTCTCCTCTGCTCTCCTCTGCTCTCCCCTGCTCCTCCCTTGCTCCCTCCTTGCTCCTCCCTTGCCCCTCCCCTGCCTCTCGTCTCCTCTCGCACCTCACTTGCACTTTCCTTCTCCACATCCTGATACAGTATTAGCATTCCTTGAATGTTTTGTGTGTGTGTGTGTGTGTGTGTGTGTGTGTGTGTGTGTGTGAAGGTATGTGTGTGTGTGTGTGTGTGTTGTGGAAGGGTTGTAGTGTTGTGGAAGGGAAGAGTAAAGGTGTAATGGTCAGGGAAGGGGTAAGGGAGGGGAAGGGAGGAGGAAGGGAGTAGAACAGGTGAAGGGGGAAGGGAGAGAGCCAGTGGACACGTCGAGGCCTGTCGCAGCTCCTCCACCAATCACAAGCCACCACCCGCCCCGTGACGTGGCAGTGACGTCACCTCCATTCACAGTCGATGGTTTGCAGTGCCTGGCCAGGCACTCCCCCTACCACCAGTGGTGGAACCCTTGATGCCCAGCTGCCCCCAGTGAGGGGTACTATTGATGCCCAGCTACCCCCAGTGAGGGGGTACCATTGATGCCCAGCTACCCCCAGAGAGGGGTGCCAATGATGCCCAGCTACCCCCAGTGAGGGGTAACATTGATGCCCAGCTACCCCCAGTGAGGGTACCCTTGATGCCCAGCTATCCCCTGTGAGGGTACCCTTGATGCCCAGCTACCCCCAGTGAGGGTACCCTTGATGCCCAGCTATCCCCAGTGAGGGCACCCTTGATGCCCAGCTACCCCCAGTGAGGGTACCACTAATGCCCAGCTACCCACAGAGAGGGTACCACTAATGCCCAGCTACCCCTTGTGAGGTACCCTTGATGCCCAGTTACCCCATGTGAGGTACCCTTAATGCCCAGCTACCCCTGTGAGGTACCTTTTATGCCCAGCTACCCCCGTGAGGTACCCTTGATGCCCACCTACTCCAGGGGAGACTTTGTTGCCCAGCTACCCCTCGTGGGGGTACCTTGAGCCCCACCTACCCAGGGGGAGACCTTGATGGCCAACTACCCCCAGGGGAAGACGTTGAGTCCCACCTACCCCAGGGGAACCTGGACGCCCAGCTACCCCAAGGGGGTG